>NC_084974.1:32081071-32088556 GCF_963691925.1 Scomber scombrus | reverse complement strand
GGGCGCCTCATGCTCCTCCTGATGCCCATATAAGTAGAATCCATGTTTTTATTTTACCCAGCATGCACCTGAAATTTGTATGTGGCCCTTGAATGAAGATTAGTTTGACTCCCCAGCTCTAAATACTTCTTACTTTTAGCCCTAAATTTGACGACTTCTCCTTTAAAACATTTAAAAAGAGTCTTTTTCCAAACAGTTTTCTGTGGACTCATTATCTGTTTGGCACAGTACAGGAGGGAAGGAAGGAAGGACAAGAAGATAGGAAGGAAGACAGGAAGGAAGACAGGAAGGAAGGAAGGAAGGAAGGAAGGAAGGAAGGAAGGAAGGAAGGAATGCAATAAGACAGGAAGGAAGGATGGAAAGAGGGGAAAGGTAAAAGGAAGGAAGGAAGGAAAGAAGGAGGGAAGGAAAGAAGGAAAAGAAGATAGGGAGGATGAAGGAAGGAAGGAAGGAAATAAGACAGGAAGGAAGAATGGAAAGAGGGGAAGTAAAAGGAAGGAGGGAAGGAAGGAAGGGAGGGAGGGAGGACGGAAGGAAGGAAATAAAATGGCGCTGCTCAGATCTGATACTATGGCCTCCGAGCAGCAGTCCACAAACCAATGGGTGAACATCACGGATGTTACGTCCATTTATATACAGTCTATGGTTTTTACAAGCTGAAAAAAGTTAAAACAGAACAGAACAGAACAGAATTGTAAGGGGTTAAATAAAGTCCTAATGCAGCAGGGTTAGTGTTCAGCTGTCTGTCTCTTTAACTCTCTGCCTGACTTTCCTTTACTGCTGGAACAAGGTCACATCAGGTCGCTGAGCGCAGCCATGACGGTGTGTGTGTGTGTGTGTGTGTGTGTGTGTGTGTGTGTGTGTGTGTGTGTGTGTGTGTCTGTGTGTGTGTGTGTGTGTGGTGTGTGTGTGTGTGTGTGTGTGTGTGTTATAAATAAACACAAACAGCCTGCAGTGGATCAACCACAGATCATCTGTAAGCTTTAACTCAGTTGACTGTTACAAACAGAGAAACTGACAAACTGAGGATAAACTGGCCAAATATAAAACACATTTTATGATTCTTTGGAAAAAAGTAATTGTATCCCCACATGGCAGATAGAAATGTTGCTTTTTCAGTCATGCAGACAGAAGATTTCCACAATTTATCATTGTTTAGTTTCTGTCCTCAGAACTGTTTCCAATCACACTCATAAAAACGTTTGATTTTATCTCCAAATATTCACATAACATGATCGATTCTCTGGAAATTCGGTTAAAAGCTGCATCGCACTATTTTCTCATTTGCTCTAAATATAAAAAAGAGTCATTAAATAAAGATTTTAAACATCTGATTAAAAACCACAAATGTTTTTGTTAAATAAATTAAATTAATTCAGTTACAGAGCTTCAGTTTTATCTTTTAGCTTCTTTAGCGCTTCAGCTGTCATTGTCCTTTTTATTAAAGGCTTTTTTCAATGGTCCAAAAAGACTGAAAACAGGAAAAGACTTTAACTACATCTCAGTTTGTGAGTATTAACCATAGACTGTATATAAAATGGACGTAACATCCGTGACGTCACCCATTGGTTTGTGGACTGCTGCTCGGAGGCCAATAGTTTCGGATCTGAGCAGCGCCATCTGGAAAATTTCAGGTGCATGCTGGGAAAAATAAAAACATGGATTCTACTTATATGGGCATCAGGAGGAGCATGAGGCGCCCTCCTGAACCTGTGAACCAATCAACCTGTCAATCACGACGTAGCCACGCCCTAATGCATACCCTGCTTTATCGTCACATATAAAATCAGGGAGGCCAAAATGTCCCAAATGAACATCATACTGCATTGAAGAAGGCTTTAAACTAGCGATTGAGACCATAAACACATTTTGAAAACGTTTACTGAGGTTAGAAATCAAGTGAGAAGTTGGTGAATTCTCCATTGACTTGTATAGAGACGGAAGTCCTTTTGACACCAAACGATTATGGCAAAAATGTCTAAGTGGTGTAACCAAAACTTTGTACCAAATAATTCAACTTGCTTAAAAACAGTAAATTGTCAATAAAACACCATATCAACTAGTTTGGCATGATCTTACATTATAACTTTTATATGTAATATGTATCATTCTTTTGTGGTTACACCATTTGACATTTTCAGGAGCATTCAGTCTTACTTTTGGTAAAAAATGGTGCAAATGTCATTTCAAATGATATAAAACCAACAAAAATACTAAATGTACATTTTAACAAACCTGATGCTGCTTTTAAATCTAGTTTAACATATTTTTTAATTGCTCATCACTGAACCTTAAAGGCCCAGAAAAACTCAACACTCAAGAACATTAAGAAGAAAATAAAGACGGTTTTAACTTTTGATCATTTTCTACTTTTTTAACCCTCTTGTCGTCCTCCCGGGTCGAATTGACCCCATCTCATTTGACTGTTCCTTCTTTCCTTCCTTCCTCCTTTCCTTCCTCCCTTCCTTCCTTCTTTCCTTCCTTCTTTCCTTCCTTCCTTCCTTCCTTCCTGTCCTTCCTTCCTTCCTTCCTTCCTCCCTCCCTCCTTACTCCTTTCCTTTCTTCCTTCCTTCCTTCCTTCTTTCCTTCCTCCTTTCCTTCCTCCCTCCCTCCTTACTCCTTTCCTTTCTTCCTTCCTTCCTTCCTCCTTTCCTTCCTCCTTTCCTTCCTTCCTCCTTTCCTTCCTCCCTCCCTCCTTACTCCTTTCCTTCCTTCCTTCCTTCCTTCCTCCTGTCCTTCCTTGACCTGAGGACAACATGCTGCAGGACTTTAACTTCTTCTTTTTGTTTCCTGTAAATGAGTAAAAACTTACTTTCTCGTACTTCTTGCAAACTTTCTCTTCTGCGACATGTAGGCCTGTGTGTGTGTGTGTGTGTGTGTGTGTGTGTGGTGTGTGTGTGTGTGTGTGTGTGTGTGTGTCCTCTGTGTACGTGCAGCAGGTCATGTGAGGGCGAGCCTGCATGTTGTCAGTATAGATGTTTATATATAGATCAGATCTTTACCTCGTCTGACACCGTGAACACAAACACTCGGCTGCTGTTAAACTTTTTACGCTTCTGTCCCTTCAGAGTACAAAGGTCACCCTCCCGTATTTCCCTCTGACACACAAACACAATCTGCTCTGTCCTTCTTTCTTTCTTTTTTAAATCTCTGCATCGCCTTAAATTTCTTCCTTCTAGAAGCTAAAACAGTCAATTTGAGCCCAAAAAAAGAGAGAAAACAGGAGTAGTTACCAGCAGGCGATTCATGTCTGTGGCGTTGTGAAGACGAGCTGCAGATTTCCCTTCACCCTGACAAGGACACACACACACACAACTACACACACACAACTACACACTCAGTATAAAAGTATCTGAATCTCAGCCAAACTATGGTCAGCTGTGAAGGCCAAACTGTGTCTGCCTGGCAAAGCAAAGACTCACAGTTATTATGAACCACTGATCAATACGCAAAACTCTCTTTATTCTACTTTATTATTTTATTACTTTTATGTTTCCTTCCTTCCTTCCTTCCTTCCTTCCTTCCTTCCTCCCTTCCTTCCTTCTTTCCTTCCTTCCTTCCTTCCTTCCTTCCTTCCTTCCTTCCTTCCTTCCTTCCTTCCTTCTTTCTGTCCTTCCTTCCTCCTTTCCTTCCTTCCTCCTTTCCTTCCTCCCTCCCTCCTTACTCGTTTCCTTCCTTCCTTCCTTCCTTCCTACCTTCTGTCCTTCCTTCCTCCTTTCCTTCCTTCCTCCTTTCCTTCCTCCCTCCCTCCTTACTCCTTACCTTCCTCCCTTCCTTCCTTCCTTTCTTCCTTCCTTCCTTCCTTCCTTCCTCCTGTCCTTCCTTGACCTGAGGACAACATGCTGCAGGACTTTAACTTCTTCTTTTTGTTTCCTGTAAATGAGTAAAAACTACTTCTTGCAAACTTTCTCTTCTGCAACATGTAGGCCTGTGTGTGTGTGTGTGTGTGTGTGTGTGTGTGTGTGTGTGTGTGTGTGTGTGTGTGTGTGTGTGTGTGTGTGTGTGTGTGTGTGTGTGTGTGTGTGTGTGTGTGTGTGTGTGTGTGTGTCGTCTGTGTACGTGCAGCAGGTCATGTGAGGGCGAGCCTGCATGTTGTCAGTATAGATGTTTATATATAGATCAGATCTTTACCTCGTCTGACACCGTGAACACAAACACTCGGCTGCTGTTAAACTTTTTACGCTTCTGTCCCTTCAGAGTACAAAGGTCACCCTCCCGTATTTCCCTCTGACACACAAACACAATCTGCTCTGTCCTTCTTTCTTTTTTTTTTTTTAAATCTCTGCATCGCCTTAAATTTCTTCCTTCTAGAAGCTAAAAGAGTCAATTTCAGCCCCAAAAAAAGAGAGAAAACAGGAGTAGTTACCAGCAGGCGATTCATGTCTGTGGCGTTGTGAAGACGAGCTGCAGATTTCCCTTCACCCTGACAAGGACACACACACACACAACTACACACACACAACTACACACTCAGTATAAAAGTATCTGAATCTCAGCCAAACTATGGTCAGCTGTGAAGGCCAAACTGTGTCTGCCTGGCAAAGCAAAGACTCACAGTTATTATGAACCACTGATCAATACGCAAAACTCTCTTTATTCTACTTTATTATTTTATTACTTTTATGTTTCCTTCCTTCCTTCCTTATTTCCTCCCTTCCTTCCTTCCTCCCTTCCTTCCTTCCATATGTCCTTCCTTCCTTCCTCCCTCCTTTCCTTCCTTCTTCCTTCCTCTTTTCCTTTCTCCCTCCCTCCCTCCTTCCTTCTTTCCTTTCCTTTCCTTTCCTTTCCTCCCTTCCTTCCTCCCTCCTTTCCTTCCTTCTTCCTTCTTTCCTTTCCTTTCCTCCCTTCCTTCCTCAGTCCTTTCCTTCCTTCTTCCTCTTTTCCTTTCTCCCTCCCTTCCTCCTTCCTTCTTTCCTCCCTCCCTCCCTCCTACCTTCTTTCCTTCTTTCTTTCCTTCCTTCTTTCCTTTCCTCCCTTCCTTCCTTCCTCCCTCCTTTCCTTCCTTCCTCCCCCCCTCACTTCCCTCCTTCCTCCCTCCCTTCTTTCCTTCCTTCTTTCCTTTCCTTTCCTCCCTTCCTTCCTTCCTTTTTCCTCCCTTCCTTCCTTCCTTCCTCCATCTTTCCTTCCTTCCTCCCTTCCTTCCTTGACTCGAGGACAACAGGAGGGTTAAAGTCCTGAAATCAATCTTGAATAAAAACTAAAAGTACAGAAACATCAACATTGAAGCATACTCACCAAAACAAACAGTACTCATCGTGCAAAAAGGACAATTTCAAGTTTCAAGTTTGTTTATTGTGATTCCACCAGTTTGGCACTGGGACGTAGATAATATTAATTCAAGATAAGTAAGATTGTTTCCAATGAATTACAGCTCATCCACATTGTTCTGGGAATGAAAACAAGTTTTGTGCCACTAATATAAACACGCATCTCTTCCTGTCTTTGTTCATATTGCTCTGTTAGCTGCTGTGACTCATAAACAGTGATGTGTGGACTGATGTTTTCATTGTGTTCAGCTTCAGCTTTGAGTGGGTAAACTTTTATAAATGCCTTTGATACATTATGAGCAAATATTTGACATTATTTTGCAGAAACAGTAAAAAAACTGATTAGCAATGACATTTGGTTTATAATAAGAAATAAATAAGAACTGACCACAGGGGGCCGCGGCTCTCCTGCAGTGTTCCTGTCAGCACAGGACAATGTGAAGCTGTCCAGCTGGAAACATGAGAACACAGCGGCCCCTCGCTTCATTCTGAGTGTGTAGCTGCAGTCGAGATTAATTCAACTTATTGTCCGGTGAGGAGAACTGATGGATGGCCGGCTGGTTTGGGTTAATACATTATAATTTATTAGTTTAAAGGGGACATGTCACACTTTTTGTTAATATACTGTCTGTTCCATAGGTGTGGTTGCTAGGGTTGTTCCTAAGGTGGTTGCTAAGATGGTTTCTAAGGTGGTTGCTAAGGCGTGGTTGCTAGGGTTGTTCCTAAGGTGGTTGCTAAGATGGTTTCTAAGGTGGTTGCTAAGGCATGGTTGCTAGGGTTGTTCCTAAGGTGGTTGCTAAGATGGTTTCTAAGGTGGATGCTAAGATGGTTTCTAAGGTGGTTGCTAAGATGGTTTCTAAGGTGGTTGCTAAGGCGGTTGCTAGGGTGGTTGCTAATGCGGTTGTTAAGGTGGTTCCTAAGGCGGTTTCTAAGGTGGTTGCTAAGATGGTTTCCAAGATGGTTGCTAAGGCTGTTACTAAGGTGGTTCCTAAGGCGGTTTCTAAGGTGGTTGCTATGGTGGTTTCTAAGGTGGTTGCTAAGATGGTTTCCAAGGTGGTTGCTAAGGCAGTTGCTAGGTTTGTTCCTAAGGTGGTTGCTAAGGTGGTTTCTAAGGTGGTTGCTAAGGCGGTTACTAAGGTGGTTCCTAAGGCGGTTTCTAAGGTAGTTGCTATGGTGGTTCCTTAGGTGTTTCCCAAGGTGAATCCTAAGATGGTTGCTAAGGTTGTTGCTAAGGTGGTTGCTAAGGCGGTTGCTAAGGTGGTTGCTAAGGTGGTTCCTAAGATGGATGCTAAGGCGGTTGCTAAGGTGGTTCCTAAGGCGGTTTCTAAGGTGGTTGCTAAGATGGTTTCCAAGGTGGTTGCTAAGGCGGTTGCTAGGGTTGTTCCTAAGGTGGTTGCTAAGATGGTTTCTAAGGTGGTTGCTAAGGTGGTTCCAAAGGCGGTTTCTAAGGTGCTTTCTAAGGTGGTTCCTAAAGTGGTTGCTAAGGCGGCTTCTAAGGTGGTTGCTATGGTGGTTCCTTAGGTGTTTCCTAAGGTGGTTCCTAAAGTGGTTGCTAAGGCGGTTGCTAAGGTGTTTCCACTCTCATATCTCAGATGTGATTCAGCTCCAACATGCAAAGATATTCCAGTAGAGACACAGAATATTAATATAGAGATGGAGATGTGAAGAATATGAGTCATTTAAAGTCAGTAAAGCTCTGACATAAATGTAATAAAGTATTTTCACTGTGAGCTAAAGGTGGAATTACAGTTCTCTAAACACACGTAAATGTCTCTGTGAAGCAGGTTTGTTGACGTCCAGCCTGCAGAAACACGTTTAAACCTCCTTCGGTCTGGAGCCGGCTCTTACTAACATTAACCTTACCTTTACCTTTTTAAGGTGGACAGCGTCAGACATCATATGTGACAGCAGCAACGCTCACATGTAGTAATATTAGACAGTTGACAGTTGTAATGAATCCTTATTATTACTTATATTAAGTAAATGAAGAGTAACTAAATGATCATATAGCAGCAGGTTACAGGGAACAGATTGTTCCTCTGAACACCTGCAGCTGAGGAGGAACTGCTTCCTCTCTGGAGTTTCACTTCCTGTTTGTGTGCTGTGAAGCAGAGTGAAGCAGCAGCAGCAGCTCAGTGCAGCAGCAGCAGCTCTACGGTGAGTTTCACCTTCTGGAAAACTCTTTATTTTATTGTTGATCTGTTTATTTGCGTATCAT
>NC_084974.1:32063571-32076071 GCF_963691925.1 Scomber scombrus | reverse complement strand
TTTTCAGTTGAATAAAATGAATCAATAAAACTTTACACAGACAAATAAACATTTTGTATTTTGGTGATTTTAATTTTAATTTATTTTTCATCTTTTCTTTTACATTTAAATTTATTTTGTATTATTTCATTTTCTCTCTGAGTCCCTTTATTCTTTTTTTTATATATTATGAGAGAGTCGGACAACTTCTCACCTGTGTGTGTGTGTGTGTGTGTGTGTGTGTGTGTGTGTGTGTGTGTGTGTGTGTGTGTGTGTGTGTGTGTGTGTGTGTGTGTGTGTGTGTGTGTGTGTGTGTGTGTACAGGTTGCGGAGGTGCGCAGCGTCTTGGCTCCTCTTCTGGGCGACAGACATGAGATCCAGTGTGTCACAAACGATGAGGTCAGATGATCGACTTTAGTCCAATTAACCCTCCTGTTGTCCTCGAGTCAAGGAAGGAAGGGAGGGAGGAAGGAAGGATGGAAGGGAGGAAGGAAGGATGGAAGGGAGGAAGGAGGGAAGGAAGAGGGAAGGAAGGAAAGGAGGGAAGGAAGGAAAGGAGGGAGGAAGGAGGGAGGGAGGAAGGAGGGAAGGGAAAAGGAAGGAAAGGAGGAAGGAAGGAAGGAAGAAGGAAGGAGAGGAGGGAAGGAAAGGAGGTAGGAAGGAGGGAGGAGGGAAGGAAGGAAGGGAGGAAGAAGGACGGAAAGGAGAGAGGGGAGGAAGGAAGAAGGAAGGAAGGAAGGAAGGAAGGACAGGAGGGAGGAAGGAAGGGAGGAAAGGAAAGAAAGAAGGGAGGAAGGAAAGGAAGGAAAGAAGGACGGACAGAGGAAAGAAGGAAGGAAAGAAGGAGGGAGGGAGGGAGGGAAGGAAGGAGGGAGAAAGGAAAAGAGGAAGGGAGGAAGGAAGGAAAGAAGGACAGAGGAAGGAAGGAAAGAAGGACAGAGGAAAGAAGGAAGGGAGGAAGGAAGGGGGAAGAAAGACAGAGAGAAGAAGGGAGGGAGGAAAGAAGGACAGAAGGAAGGAAGAAAGGTGGATGGATGAAGGAAGGAAGGAAAGAGAGAAGGCCTTTCTGATTTTAACCAATTATGTAAAACAAAGTGAGCGATCGCTGCACATCCACGGATTTACTCTCCTTCACTGTTTCCAGATCTTATATCTTTATTCAAAGCAGATGAATTAAACTGTTGTCTGTCCAGTTGTGAAACATCTGTCTCTCTCACTGCGGGAGATCCTGCCAAGAAAGACGCGTTGGCATCTGAAAGGATCCCAGAAGTGACGCGGCTGCCAAAAGGAAAACAGATCAGATCGAACTGAGTCAACAAAACGTCGCATTTATGATGGATTGTTGTTTTTTTTTTTACGGGTGTTAAAGACAAAGCGGTCGCTCACTCGCTCCAAAAACAATCTGACATTAGTACGAACTGAACTTCTACCGGATCAGCAGCGGTAATATGTGGTGGCGGTAATATTGTTGATGGTGGTCTGCAGAGTCCACACAACGCTGAGTTCACTTTCAGTTTGAAATCAAAGTGCAGCTGTGCCTTCCAACAACATACCTCAACTACAACTGAACAGATCTGCCTGACATTTACAGCCACTGTTTTATTTTAACCAGGCGGAGAGTTCTGGTCCTCTGAAATGATGCCAACGCGGAAGTAACTTAAAACTGCATTCTATCAAAAGGCCACCAGGGGGCGACCGTTTTGGTGTCAAAAGGACTTCCGTCTCTATACAAGTCAATGGAGAATTCACCAACTTCTCACTTGATTTCTAACCTCAGTAAACGTTTTCAAAATGTGTTTATGGTCTCAATCGCTAGTTTAAAGCCTTCTTCAATGCAGTATGATGTTCATTTGGGACATTTTGGCCTCCCTGATTTTATATGTGACGATAAAGCAGGGTATGCATTAGGGCGTGGCTACGTCGTGATTGACAGGTTGATTGGTTCACAGGTTCAGGAGGGCGCCTCATGCTCCTCCTGATGCCCATATAAGTAGAATCCCTGTTTTTATTTTTCCCAGCATGCACCTGACATTTTCAAGATGTCGCTGCTCAGATCCGAAACTATTGGCCTCCGAGCAGCAGTCCACAAACCAATGGGTGACGTCACGGAAGTTACGTCCATTTTATATACAGTCTATGATTGCAGATGAATTAAACTGTTTTCTGTCCAGTTGTGAAACATCTGCGTCTCTCACTGCGGGAGATCCTGCCGAGAAAGACGCGTTGGCATCTGAAAGGATCCCAGAAGTGACGCGGCTGCCAATAGAAAAACAGATCAGATCGAACTGAGTCAACAAAACGTCGCATTTATGATGGATTGTTGTTTTTTTTACGGGTGTTAAAGACAAAGCGGTCGCTCACTCGCTCCAAAAACAATCTGACATTAGTACGAACTGAACTTCTACCGGATCAGAGCCTTCAAAGTGATGCTAATAATACACATATAAATAACATGATGTAAATGTCCCAGCTCCCTTCCTTCTTGTGGATCTTTACTTTATTATGAGATCGTCTGTAGTAGAATTAAAGAGTTAGGGTTCACTCGTACTGGCCCACGTTTGCCCCCTAAAGTCCCGATCATTTGGCCAGTGTGAGTGCAAAGTGTACCGAGCTTGAGTACGGTACACCTCCCTGGTTGGAAGAGGTGTGCTTGAGCACCATAGACTGTATATAAGAAATCGATTACATCCGTGACGTCACCCATTGGTTTGTGGACTGCTGCTCGGAGGCCAATAGTATCGGATCTGAGCAGCGCCATCTTGAAAATTTCAGGTGAATGTGCGCATGCATGACCAAGTGCACCGTGCTCAAGCCAGACGGGGAGCTCCGGTCCTCTGAAATGATGCCAACGCTGAAGTAACTTAAAACTGCATTCTATCAAAAGGCCACCAGGGGGCGACCGTTTTGGTGTCAAAAGGACTTCCGTCTCTATACAAGTCAATGGAGAATTCACCAACTTCTCACTTGATTTCTAACCTCAGTAAACGTTTTCAAAATGTGTTTATGGTCTCAATCGCTAGTTTAAAGCCTTCTTCAATGCAGTATGATGTTCATTTGGGACATTTTGGCCTCCCTGATTTTATATGTGACGATAAAGCAGGGTATGCATTAGGGCGTGGCTACGTGGTGATTGACAGGTTGATTGGTTCACAGGTTCAGGAGGGCGCCTCATGCTCCTCTGATGCCCATATAAGTAGAATCCCTGTTTTATTTTTTCCCAGCATGCACCGAAATTTTCAAGATGCTGCTGCTCAGATCCGAAACTATTGGCCTCCGACGAGCAGCAGTCCACAAACGTCTCCTCCTTTCCTCCTCTTCTCCTCCTCTCCTCCTCCTCCTTTTCTCCTCCTCTTCTCATCCTTTCCTCCTCTTATCCTCCTCTCATCCTCTCCTCCTCTTATCCTTCTCTCATCCTCTTCTCCTCCTCTTCTCCTCCTCTCATCCTCCTCCTCTCCTCCTCTCCTCTCATCCTCTTCTCCTCCTCTCCTCCTCTTCTCCTCCTCCTCCTCTCATCCTCTCCTCCTCTCCTCATCCTCTCATCCTCTCCTGTCATCCTCTCCTCCTCTCCTCTCCTCCTCTAATCCTCCTCTCCTCCTCCCCTCCTCCTCTAATCCTCCTCTTCTCCTCTAATCCTCTCCTCTCATCCCCTCCTCTCCTTCTCTCATCCTCTCCTCCTCTCATCCTCTTTTCCTCCTCTCCTCTCATCTCATCCTCACCTCCTCTCCTCCTCTCATCTTCTCCTCCTCTCCTCCTACTCTCATCCTCATTCTCTCCTCTCATCCTCACCTCCTCTCATCTTCTCCTCCTCTCCTCCTACTCTCATCCTCCTCTCATCCTCATTCTCTCCTCTCATCCTCCTCTTCTCCTCCTCCTTCTCTCCTTCTCACCCTCTCCTCTCCTCCTCCTCTCATCCTCCCCCTCCTCTCCTCCTCTTCTCATCCTCCCCTCCTCTCCTCCTCTTCTCATCCTCTCCTCCTCTCCTCCTCAGGGTCGTGAGGTCTGGTTTCAGGTGAAGATCCCTCTGGCTCGCAACCTGACAGTTGGCTGTGATCACCATGGCGACGCCGACCGGGATCCAGCAGCCGGGTCGGACCGGAAATGGGCCGCTCCTCCTCCTCCTCATGTTGGACACCCCTGTCCTCCTCAGACTCCTTTCTTCTTCTTCCCCATCGACCACGAGCAGCCGCGGAAACCCTGCAGCTAGCCGATGATGTCAGAGCCTTATTCAATAGATGAATAATTTGTTCCTCCCTTACTTCCTTCCATCCTTCCTCCTTCCTTCCCTCCTTCCTTCCTTCCTTCCTCCCTCCCTCCTTCTTTCCTTCCTTCCTTCCTTCCATCTGCCCTTTCTCCCTTCTTTATTTTCCTTCCATCTGCCCTTTCTCCCTTCTTTTCCTTCCTTATTGTCTTTTCTTCCTTCCATCTTTAATTCCTCCCTTCCTTCCCCTCGTTCTTTTCCTTCCTCCCTTCCTGTCTTCCTTTCCTTCCTTATTGTCTTCTCTTCCTTCCCCTCCTTCTTTTCCTTCCTTCCTTCCTGTCTTCTCTTCCTTCCATCTGTCCTTCCTTCCTCCCTTTTCTTCCTTCCTTGTATTTTCTTCTTTCCCCTCCTTCTTTCCTTCCATCTGTCCTTCCTCCCTTGCTACCTTCCTTTCTTCCTCTCATTCTTCCTTCTTTCCTTCCATCTGCCCTTCCTCCTTTCTTTTCCTTCCTTATTGTCTTTTCTTCCTTCCATCTTTCCTTCCTGTATTCTCTTCCTTCCCCTCCTTCTTTTCCTTCCATCTGTCCTTCCTCCCTTCCTTATTGTCCTTCCTTCCTTGCTACCTTCCTTTCTTCCTTTCATTCTTCCTTCTTTCCTTCCATCTGCCCTCCCTCCCTTCTTTTCCTTCCTTATTGTCTTTTCTTCCTTCCATCTTTCCTTCCTCCCTTCCTTCCCCTTGTTCTTTTCCTTCCTCCTTCCTGTCTTCTCTTCCTTCCTTCCAACCTTCCTTCCTCCCTTTTCTTCCTTCCTTGTCTTCTCTTCCTTCCCCTCCTTCTTTTCCTTCCTTCCACCTGTCCTTCCTCCCTTCCTTATTTTCCTTCCTTCCTTGCTACCTTCCTTTCTTCCTCTCATTCTTCCTTCTTTCCTTCCATCTGCCCTTTCTCCCTTATTTTCCTTTCTTCCTCCCTTTTCTTCCTTCCCCTCCTTCTTTTCCTTCCTTCCATCTTTTTTAATGATCTGTCCATCATTAATCAATAAACAGTTATTTTACAATAGATTAATATTTTTTTTATACATTTTTTTTAAAGATATAAAACCTTAAATCCTCTTAAATGTGATTTTATCTTCTCTGACAATAAACTGAATATCTTGAATAAAACATCGACTCATCTTTAAAAACTAAACTAAGAAAACAAATCTCAATATTAATCATTAATAAAAATGCATAGTCATACCCATAGTTCATTACTTAATTAATTAATAGTTCATTACTTAATTAATTAATAGTTCATTACTTAATTAATTAATAGTTCATTACTTAATTAATTAATAGTTCATTACTTAATTAATTGACATTTATATTATTTAAATCTTAACCTCCATGTCGTCCTCCCGGGTCAAATTGACCCCGTCTGTTTTGACTGTTCCTTCTTTCCTCCCTTCCTTCCTTCCTTCCTTCCTTCCGTTTGTCCTTCCTCCTTTCCTTCCTTCCTTCATTCCTTCCTTCTTCATCCCTCCCTTCCTTCTTCATCCCTCCCTCCCTTCTTCATCCCTCCCTCCCTTCTTCATCCCTCCCTCCCTCCCTCCTACCTTCCTTCCTTCATTCCTTCCTTTCCTTCCTCCCTCCTGTCCTTCCTTCCTTCCTCCCTCCTTTCCTTCCTTCTTCCTTTCTTTCCTTCCTCCTTCCCTCCTTTCCTTCCTTCCTCACTCCTTTCCTCCCTTCCTTCCTTCTTCTTCCCTTCCTTCTCTCCTTTCCTTCCTTCCTTCCTTCCTTCCTCCCTCCTTTCCTTCCTTCCTTCTTCTTCCCTTCCTTCTCTCCTTTCCTTCCTTCCTCCCTCCTTTCCTTCCTTCCTCCCTTTCCTTCCTTACTTCTTCCTCCCTTCCTTCCTTGACTCGAGGACAACAGGAGGGTTAAATGTGGCTCTTTTTGTCATTTGGTGTTTTTTTAGGTGTCCAGTGATTTATTTTTCTGTGCAGGTTGTTAAAAAAAGAGGAAAATAAAGCAGATAAACACCAAAGTGACCAATGAGAAGAAGTCATTACGTATTTTGGTTCGTTTAGTAAAGTACGAAGTATGTACTTGTACTTCGTTAGTATTTTCCAGGTATCTACTTTACTTGAGTATTTCATTTTCCTCCATTTAAACACAAATATCTGAACTTTCTTCTCCTCACATCATCTAAACAGGCTCGTTACTTGTTTCAAACCTCTGTGCTGTTCTCTCTGTTTCCTGGAAGCAAAGTCCAACAATGTGCAGACAGAGCAGGAACATGACTCCTATCATATGAACACATCTGTGACAGTGATTAATAGCCTCATATTTATATTTATATTATATACAGTTGCAAGAAAAAGTATGTGAACCCTTTGGGATTACTTGGATTTCTGCATAAATTGGGCATAAAATGTGTTTTAATCTTCATCTAAGTCAAAACAATAGACAAACACAGTCTGCTTAAACTAATACCGCACAGAAAATTATGTTTTAATTTTTTTATTGAACACAACATGTAAACATTCACAGTGCAGGGTGGAAAAAGTATGTGAACCTTTGGATTTAATAACTGGTTGACCCTCCTTTGGCAGCAATAACCTCAACCAAACGTTTCCTGTAGCTGCAGATCAGACCTGCACAACGGTCAGGAGGAATTTTGGACCATTCCTCTTTACAAAACGGTTTCAGTTCAGCAATATTCTTGGGATGTCTGGTGTGAATTGCTCTCTTGAGGTCATGCCACAGCATCTCAATCGGGTTGAGGTCAGGACTCTGACTGGGCCACTCCAGAAGGCGGATTTTCTTCTGTTTAACCCATTCTGTCTTTGATTTACTTTTATGCTTTGGGTCGTTGTCCTGTTGCATCACCGATCCTCTGTTTAGCTTCAGTTGGCGGACAGATGGTCTTAAGTTTTCCTGCAAAATGTTTTGATACAATTGGGAATTCATTTTTCCATCGATGACAGCAATCCGTCCAGGCCTGAGGCAGCAAAGCAGCCCCAAACCATGATGCCCCCTCCACCATATTTCACAGTTGGGATGAGGTTTTGATGTTGGTGTGCTGTGCGTGCCTTTTTTTCTCCACACATAGCGTTGTGTGTTCCTTCCAAACAACTCAATTTTGGATTCATCTGTCCACAGAATATTTGGCCAGTAGTTCTGTGGAACATCCAGGTGCTCTTTAGCAAACTTCAAACGTGCAGCAATGTTTTTCTTTGACAGCAGTGGCTTCCTCCGTGGTGTCCTCCCATGAAGTCCATTCTTGTTTAATGTTTTCCTTATTGTAGATTCGTCAACAGAAATGTTAGCATGTGCCAGAGATCTTTGTAAGTCTTTAGCTGACACTCTAGGATTCTTTTTCACCTCATTGAGCATTCTGCGCTGTGCTCTTGCGGTCATCTTTACAGGACAACCACGCCTAGGGAGAGTAGCAACAGTGCTGAACTTTCTCCATTTGTAGACAATCTGTCTTACCGTAGACACATGAACATCAAGGCTTTTAGAGATACTTTTGTAACCCTTTCCGGCTTCATGTAAGTCAACAATTCTTGATCGTAGGTGTTCTGAGAGCTCTTTTGTGCGAGGCATGGTTCACATCAGGCAATGCTTCTTGAGAACAGCTAACTCAAAACTGGTGTGTGTTTTTATAGGGCAGGGCAGCTTTAACCAACACCTGCAATCTCATCACATTGATTGGACTCCAGGTTGGCTGACTCCTGGCTCCAATTACCTCTTGGAGAAGTCATTAGCCTAGGGGTTCACATACTTTTCCCACCCTGCACTGTGAATGTTTACATGTTGTGTTCAATAAAAAATGAAAACATATAATTTTTTGTGCAGTATTAGTTTAAGCAGACTGTGTTTGTCTATTGTTGTGACTTAGATGAAGATCAGAACACATTTTATGCCCAATTTATGCAGAAATCCAAGTAATCCCAAAGGGTTCACATACTTTTTCTTGCAACTGTATTTATATTCTGGCTTGCAGCAGAACCAGAACATATTTTGTGTGCAGACATTTTATCAGGATTTTTATGCATCATTGATCATTTCAGAGCCTGAACTTTCTTACTTTTACTGGAGTAAAGGTTGAATCAGAGTCTTTCTTTACACAAGTATCTGAACTTCTACTTAAAGTAAAAATAAATATGTGTTCTGAGTTTGACATACCAAAGAAAAGTTGTGTAAAAGTCTGCTTATTTCTCTTCTCCCAAACGCTGTGGGAGTACCCGTCGAGTCCGCTGAAGCCCCGCCCCCTACCAAGTGTCACCTGTCAATCAAAGTCACCACCTCTGCCAGAAACATGGACGTTAGATCTGAGAGCTTTCTGCTGCTAGCTCGGCTGCTAACGGTGATTTTCAGACCCGTCCATTAAATCCTGAACACAGAAATGTTGAAACAGTTTGTGAAGCCTAGCTCCACAACTCAAATCTAAATGGTTGAAATGCTTTTTACACCTTTTTTAGAAATACATTTATGACCTATTTAATGTGTTTAGAAGAAAATGTCTGAATTCATTTTACACAGTCTTTAACTACAGAATGTGAGGAGCTTTAATCACTTCTGCTGAGGAGCATTAAACTGAAACTGAAGAGAACAGAAAGCAGACGTGTCCTCATGTTTGAGCTGAATGTTTCTACATTTCCCAAACTGTCTTCAAGCTGTAAATCGTCTCTCAGATCCATGTGAATACTGTTGAAAGACGACACACGCACACACAGAGACACACACACACACACACGCACACACAGAGAGAGACAGACACACACACACACACAGAGAGAGACAGACACAAACACACACACACACACACACACACAGAGAGACAGACACACACACACACACAAACACACAGAGACACACACACACACAAACACACAGAGAGAGACACACACACACACACACACACACACAGAGACACAAACACACACACACAGATAGAGACACACACACACACAGACAGACACACACACACAAACACAGAGAGACAGACACACACACACAGAGAGAGACAGACACACACACACAGAGAGAGACACACACACACAGAGACACACACACACACACACACAGATAGAGACACACACACACACAGATAGAGACACACACACACACACACAGAGAGACAGACACACACACAGAGAGACACACACACACAGACACACAGAGACACACACACACACACACAGATAGAGACGCACACACACACACACACACACACACACACACACACAGAGACAGACACACACACACACACAGAGACAGACACACACACACACACAAACACACAGAGAGACACACACACACACACAAACACACAGAGACAGACACACACACAGAGAGACACACACACACACACACAGAGAGACAGACACACACACAGAGAGACACACACACACAGAGACACACAGAGACACACACACACACACAGAGGCACACACACACACACACACACACACACACACACACACACACAGACCAACTTGATGAACATGTTCACAGTTTTATTGACAGTTTACACTTTGTAGTTTTTTTTAAATCCTCCTGCAGCCAAAAAAGAACCAGAAGAAGAACTGACAGAACATTCAGAAAGCACTAAAAACAGATTCCGACGCCTACGTAAGAATACCGTGAACCTAATGAAACAAAAAGATCTTTAAAAAAAACAAAACAAAAAAACCAAAAAGATAAAATGAACAGAAGCAGAAACGCTGGAGCTGCTCTGGTCATTTTTTTTTTGGGGGGGGGGGGGGGTGAAGGGAGACACATGGGGAGAGATGTATTCACAGAGAGAGGGAGAGAAAAAGAACAAGTCTGACAAGTTCTTTCAGTCCAGTTGCTTTTCGTGTTTTCAGATTCGATGCCAAAACCAACTTCCAGGACTTCTGGACGCTGCAGCTGTTGAGATCTAATCAGAGTTTTAAACCGTGTGGGAGGGTTTTCACCGAAAAGTAATAAATCAAAATGACTGGCGTTGTGTCCGTGTTTCTCTCCCTCCGCTCCGTCCGTCTCCATCGTCTCCGTCCGCTCTCAGTGCTCCAGGCGTCCCAGGAACCGCAGGTTGAGGATCTTCAGCTGGTCGTCGAGCTCCATGCGCACGATGCCGTCGTCTCCGTCGATACTCAGCAGGATCCCCGTCGCCTCACGGTCCTCGCCGAGAATCACCTTCACCTGCAGGGACCACGACCAATCAGAGGCTTTCTAACACCCGACCATCACTTCCATTCATTTATAATAAAGACGATATTAAATATAATAGTGATAAATAATAAATAATGCTTTAAATACGACGGAGTATTAGGGACAAACTAAGAGGGGATATAAATTAATAAATAAATTGATATGCAATATTATGACTTTATTCTCGCAATATTCCGACTTTTTTTCTGACAATATTCCGACTTTATTCTCACAATATTCCGACTTTATTCTCACAATATTATGACTTTATTCTCACAATATTACGACTTTATTCTCGTAATATTCCGACTTTTTTCTGGCAATATTCCGACTTTATTCTGGCAATATTCCGACTTTATTCTGGCAATATTCCGACTTTATTCTCGCAATATTCCGACTTTTTTTCTGACAATATTCCGACTTTTTTTCTGACAATATTCCGACTTTATTCTCACAATATTACGATTTTATTCTCGCAATATTATGACTTTATTCTCGCAATATTACGACTTTATTCTCGCAATATTCCAACTTTTTTTCTCGTAATATTATGACTTTATTCTCGTAATATTACGACTTTATTCTCGTAATGTTACGTCTTTATTCTTGTAATATTACGACTTTATTCTCCTAATATTACGACTTTATTCTTGTAATATTACGACTTTATTCTCATATTATTATGACTTTATTTTCGTAATATTCCGACTTTATTCTCCTAATATTACGACTTTATTCTTGTAATATTACGACTTTATTCTCATATTATTATGACTTTATTCTCATAATATTACGACTTTATTCTCCTAATATTACGACTTTTTTGTCGTAATATTATGACTTTATTTTCGCAATATTACGACTTTTTCCTCGTAATTATATGACTTTTTTGTCGTACTATTCCGACTTTATTCCCGTAATATTGCGACTTTATTCTCCTAATATTACGACTTTATTCTCCTAATATTACGACTTTATTCTCATAATATTACGACTTTATTCTCCTAATATTACGACTTTTTTGTCGTAATATTATGACTTTATTTTCGCAATATTACGACTTTTTCCTCGTAATTATATGACTTTTTTGTCGTACTATTCCGACTTTATTCCCGTAATATTGCGACTTTATTCTCCTAATATTACGACTTTATTCTCCTAATATTACGACTTTATTCTCATAATATTACGACTTTATTCTCCTAATATTACGACTTTATTTTCGCAATATTACGACTTTTTCCTCGTAATTATATGACTTTTTTGTCGTACTATTCCGACTTTATTCCCGTAATATTGCGACTTTATTCTTCTAATATTACGACTTTATTCTCCTAATATTACGACTTTATTCTCATAATATTACGACTTTATTCTCCTAATATTACGACTTTTTTGTCGTAATATTATGACTTTATTTTCGCAATATTACGACTTTTTCCTCGTAATTATATGACTTTTTTGTCGTACTATTCCGACTTTATTCCCGTAATATTGCGACTTTATTCTCCTAATATTACGACTTTATTCTCCTAATATTACGACTTTATTCTCATAATATTACGACTTTATTCTCCTAATATTACGACTTTATTTTCGCAATATTACGACTTTTTCCTCGTAATTATATGACTTTTTTGTCGTACTATTCCGACTTTATTCCCGTAATATTGCGACTTTATTCTCCTAATATTACGACTTTATTCTCCTAATATTACGACTTTATTCTCATAATATTACGACTTTATTCTCCTAATATTACGACTTTATTCTTGCAATATTACGACAAGTAATTTCCAAAAAAATCATCTATATTATTTATCTTCTGGTCAATTTTAATCATGTTTCTTTTGTTTTTTAGTCTCTTTTTTTAAACCTAGTTTTTAGTCTAACTTGTATTATATATGTTTCTCTTTACTCTACTTTCACCTAGTTTATAAACTAACTATTAATAAACCTTTTCTCTTATTCTTGATATATATTGTGAGTGTTTTCAGATGTTACCTTGTTGTTTTTGGTGGGAGTAACAGGCTCCAGGTGATCACTGCTGATACTGACAACCTTCTCCGACTCCTGCATGAACACAGAACACATGCCTCCCTACACACACACACACACACACACACACACACAGACCACACACACACA
>NC_084974.1:32033978-32058371 GCF_963691925.1 Scomber scombrus | reverse complement strand
CTGTATATCACTCTGCCTTCAGAAGTTATTATACAGATATTTATGCTGGATCGTCCTCTGTCCAAGTGAGTTTATACGAGTAATAAAAGGAGCTCCCCCAGGTTCAATCTTTAGAAGGAAGGAAGGGAGGGAGGGAGGGAGGGAGGGAGGGAAGGAAGGGAGGGGAGGGAGGGGAGGGAGGGAGGGAGGGAAGGAAGGGAAAGAAGGAAGGAAGGAAGGGGACGGAAAGAAGGAAGGGAGGAAGAAGGAAGGAAGGGAGGAAGAAGGAAGGAAAGGAGGGAGGGAGGGAAGGGAGGGAGGGAGGGAAGGAAGGGAAAGAAGGAAGGAAGGAGGAAGGGAGGGAGGGAGGAGGGAGGGAGGGAGGGAAGGAAGGGAAAGAAGGAAGGAAGGAAGGGAGGGAGGGAGGGAGGGAGGGAGGGAGGGAAGGAAGGGAAAAGGAAGGAAGGGAGGGAGGGAGGGAGGGAGGAAGAAGGAAGGAAGGGAGGAGGGAGGGAGGGAGGGAGGAAGAAGGAAGGAAAGGAGGGAGGGAGGGAGGGAAAGAAGGAAGGAGGGAGGGAGGGAGGGAGGGAAGAAGGAAGGAAGGGAGGAAGGAGGAAACTATCAACAGCTTCTTACCAAAGTAGAAATAAAGGCGTGTGTGTGTCACTGCTGAGTAACTGCAAACATGTATGTCAACTTTCTACAATGTAGTAAAAGCTATTATTAGACTTTAGAGAGGAGCCTCGGGGGTTCATGCTGAGAGGAAACAGTTGATCACAGATTAGGAAACATCATTTATAACAAGGAGGAAGATAAAAAGAAGGACACTCACTGCTCGCCCCCGGAGGATTTGGCAAATTTCCGCATGTAGTATTCACCCAGCGCTTCCTCTCTGGAGTCTCTGTAACACACACACACACACACACACACACACATTAGTCTTTATATCCTTGTGGGGACAATCATACACTCATAGACATAATGAACTCACTAATCATCACATTTAAATGCTGAATTCTAACTTTAACTTCAACACACACACAACACAATAAATAACTATATTATAAATAATGACTCAATAAAAACAGAAGTTATAAAAGATAGATAAGACATTAGGGCTGCTCGATTATGGAAAAAAAAATCATGATCATAATTATTTGGGTCAGAATTGAAATCACGATTATTAAAAAGATTTTTTTAAACTTCAGAAACATTCTGTATTTATCGGACATTTCTTGTCCATTTGGCTTAAATAAAATACGAGAGAAACCCTTCCTTCCTTCCTTCCTTCTTCCTTCCTTCCTCCCTCCCTCCCTCTTTCTTCCTTCCGTCTGTCACTCCTCCCTCCTTCCTTCCTTCTTTCCTCCTTCCTTCCTTTTCTGTCTCTCTCCTCTTTCCTTCCTTCTTTCCTTCCTTCCTTCATTCCGTCTATACTTCCTCCCTCCCTCATTCCGTCTATCCTTCCTCCCTCCCTTCCCTCCCTCCTTCCTTCCGTCCGTCTGTCCTTCCTCCCTCCCTCCCTCCCTCCCTCCCTCCCTCCCCCTCCCTCCCTCCTTCCTTCCTTCCTCCCTCCCCTCCTTCCTTCCTTCCTCCCTTCCTCTCTTTCCTTTCCTCCATCCCCCTTTCTTCCTTCCTTCTGTCCTTCCTCCTTTCCTCTGTCCTTCTTTCCTTCATGCACAGCTTTTTGCAGACTGTTTCTAAACAACGCTGTTTCCCCCCAATTTTATTAGTTTTGAGATCGTTTGGCCCCAAAATCGTAATCACGATCAAATTTTCGATTAATTGAGCAGCTTTATAAGACTTTAGTATTCATCCTGTTTCACACTTTCAAACTGTTTCTGATTTGAATGTGTGTGATGTCATTGGTCAGTTTTCCAGATGAATATGTGGAAATGTGTGTTTGTGTCAGCTGTTTTATGACAGAATAAAAAAAACACCCCAAAAAAAAGACTAATTAGAGTGATGCTGAATATCATCGTCACCTCCAGAGATTCTGCAGCCGTCTGGATCCAGAATGATCTTCATCCAGAACCACGTGATCGATGTTCGACACTGAGAGGAAGAAGAAGGGGAAAAAGAGGAGGATTACACTCATTGTTTAAGTTAATTTAAATTTAAATTGAATGATTGTGAATGTGGAAGAAGAAGAAAAAAAACTCACCTTCAGCTTCTTCTGCTCAGGGACGGACCAGAGAGAAAGAAGAGAGGAAGAGGAGAATAAAAGAAAAGGAGGAGGAGGAGGAGGAGGAAGATTACAGACAAGCAGAGAGATGCAGTAAAAAGAGATTTAAGAAAAAAAAAGGATAAAAGCAGGAGGGACGATTTTAAAGGATGAGAGAACAACAAGAAGATACACCAAGAAAAAAAATCAGGAAAGAAGAGAAGAGGAGGATGAACAGAGGAAGATGATTGAAGTACAAGAAGAAGAAAAAAAGAGGCGTCGACAGGAGAGAATGAAGAAGAAGAAAACAAATAAAAAAGGAGATTAAAGAGAAGAGAAGAGGAGAGAAGTTAAGAGAGAGAGAGAGAGGACGAGGACGTGAAGACAGAAGCCAAAAGATACACAGTCATCAGAGCAGTCAGGCAAGCAGCAACACAAAAGCATGATGGGAGGAAAGAAATAAAAAACAAACAAACAAGAAAAGAAAGAAAGGAAGAAAAAAACAAAACAGAAAAAACAAACAGATTAATGGTAACGGTTCGGCACAGAGAAGCATGGAGGCCAGTGAAGGTTTCAGTGTGGACAGACGGTAGAAACAGAACCAAACCGGGTCTAACGGACGCTCACGGTTCAGAGAGGTCCAACCGGCGCTACGCATGATTCAGAACTTCATCTGAAAATATTTAGATATAAATCACTGCCTGAGAGTTTCAAGCAGACTGTTTTTTAGCAACTACTTTCATCTTTATAGCATCAGAATATGACGACTTCCTTTGTTGGAAGTGTAAGAGTCCACAAAATGCTGGTTTGGTAACTTTTAAGAGGACAAGTTCACAATTGTTCAACCCTGTCTGTTTTGACTGTTCCTCATTTCCTTCCTACCTTCCTTCCTACCTTCCTTCCTTCTGTCCTTCTTCCCTCCTTCTAACCCTAACCCTTCTCTCTTTCCTCCCTTCCTTCTTTCCTTCCTCTCTCTTTCCTCCATTCCTTCCTTCCTTCTTTCCTCCCTCCCTTTCTTTCCTCCCCCCTACCTTCCTTCTTTCTTTCCTATCTTCCTTTCTCCCACTTCCTTTCTCCCTCCCTCCTACCTTCCTTCCTTCTTTCCTCCACCGTTCCTTCCTTTCCTTCCTCCCTTTCCTCCCTCCTTCCTTCCTCCTTTCCTCCCTTTTTTCCTTCCTTTTTCCTCCCTTCCTTCCTTGACTCGAGGACAACAGGAGGGTTAACCTTTGTGTCGTCCTCCCGGGTCTGTTGACCCCGTCTGTTTTGACTGTTCCTTCTTTCCTCCCTTCCTTCCTTCCGTCTGTCCTTCCTTCATTCCGTCTGTCCTTCCTCCCTTCCTTCTTTCCTCCCTCCATCCCATTTTCTTCCTTCCTTCTTTCCTCCCTCCCTCCTTCTCTCTTTATTTCCTCCCACCTACCTTCCCCCATTCCTTCTTTCCTCTGTCTTTCTTTTCTTCCTTCCTCTTTTCCTTTTTCCCTCCCTCCTTCTTTCCTCCCTCCCTCCTACCTTCCTTCTTTCTTTCCTCTGTCCTTCCTTCCTCCCTTCTTTCTTTCCTCTTTCCTTCCTTCCCTCCTTGACTCGAGGACAACAGGAGGGTTAATATAAAATAAGTGCATGAAGCATCAACCAAATAAACCTGCTGAAGCGACCCGTGTAAACTGAGCAACTAATCGTGTATATGGTGATATCGTTGAGCGGCAGCTGGTTAGACGTCACGTAACCGGACCGAGACGCCAGGTTTGATTCTGTTTCTACTCCAGTGTCTGCCTGTAGTGATGCTATGCATTACCATGTGCCACATTAAAAAAGCTTCAATCACATTCGTTAGTTCAGAGGAGAAAAAACAAAACAAAAAATAAAACATGACAGTCTTCTACCAGGCAGCAGGGTCGGGCAAATGGTCACAGTTGGTTCCCTGAAGGTGGAATTACTTACCACAGGTCCAGATTAATGAATAGCTGCAGCTCTTCTGTTTAATGTCAAACTCGTCTCTAATGGCGCTTTTCCACTACACAGTTCCAGCACGACTCACCTCGACTCGGTACGGTTCCAGGACAGACCTTTCCCATTACAAAAAAAGTACCTACTCAATGTGGGCGGGGTTGTCCTAGCACGGCTGCATTAAACTGCCGTGACTTCGTTTTATACGTGAAACAAACACATAAACAATGGAGGACATGGAGGTGATAGTGTACTTGCTGCTGTATGAGGCTTTCTGTCTCACACAAAGCAAGAGAAGAGAAACGAATCTCTGTAACGCTGTTGATGGTATTTAAAAATAGCGGGTTTGATTCTTGTGTGGGACGGCTCATGACTCTTCCAGTAACAACTCTTCTGACCAATCAGTGGCCGGCAGTCTGTTGACGTCACATTTAGTATCGGCTTGGCTCGCTTGGAACCTCGGCAGAGCAGATACTAAAAAAGTACCAGGTACCAGGTACTATCCCTGATGGAGACGCAAAAAAAAACGAGTTGAGGCGAGTCGAGCCGAGTCGTGCTGGAACTGTGTAGTGGAAAAGCGCCATAACACTCAACTACCTTTATTTTCTGTCTTGTAGCTCAATCATAATAACAATTTGGAGATACTGGCGGTGACAGATTGTTTAAACAGAATGTGTTTCCATGGCCAATTACCTGAAATCTAAATAAATACTGCTGCTGTTCAAGGAGCCAATGATGGATTTGCCCTCTATGCTTCCTCCTGTTAGGCTACACACTCACAAATACAGCTGTGCTGAGATGGAGGGACGGGGAGGAGGGGGGAGGGGTGCGGTTAATACATTCTGACATATACAAGTATAACAGCGATATGGATTTCATTCAATGGATGAAACTGATATCCCATTCACAGTTTTTTAGAAGTACACATGGATATAAAAAAAAAAATGAAGATCAGAGCAGGAGAGTATCTGAAGTAGATTTACCGTTAACTGAAGAGGACATGCATGACAGAGAGGAACACCAACGAGACAGAGAGAGTTCAAGTCAGACAACACTGATGTACTGAATACAACTCAGACTAAACACTACACAGGCTTCCTACTGCAGCTCAGGTCCATAAGCCTAAGTCTGCAGGTCACACTAGTCAGTACGTTTACATGCAGCAAATAATTTGAATTTATGATTGTATCAGACATAGTTTGGACTTTTAAAATGCTTGTAAACACCTTAGTCCGATCTTTATAAGACCTACTTCGGACCATAACGGACAACTCAAAATCGGATAAGAACACCTAGATAATTCGTTCATAGTCGGCATTTTAACGCCATGTATACTCAGTGGGGATGCTCGATATTGAATTTTCTGCCGATATCCGATATTCCGATATGCCCCAACTCTTAATTTCCGATACCGATATTTGCAGGCCGATAATATCGGACATCCCTAATACTCGTATCTAAATCGGATTTCGCATTCTGTGCATGCTCGAGAATTTCCGCTGGAGCTTTCACCCGGAAGTGAAAGGAGACGTCGTATTAAATAGCGTCCGTTGTTCTTTTTATATGCATTATTAGAAGGAAAATAATGCACGAAATGTACGCTACTGTAGCATCGTCCATCTCCTCGTACGCCATCTTTGTTTAAATGCTGTCAGATAGTTTGTTGTTGCTGTTAAGTAGACGTCAACAGGAAGTGGCTGTTTGTTGAGAGGGCTACAGGAAGTGGCTCTTTGTTGAGAGGGCTACAGCGCCACATAGCGTAACGGAGTCAGCCATGCTCCGGCCATTTATCCGATTCTCTGAACAGCACGAATACTCAGACAAGTGATCCGGTCTGATGAATGTCTTTATCTGATACGATCAGAAATTCTAATGTTTTGCTGCATGTAAACGTACTGACTGTCTCTGTCAGCATCAACACTTTAAAGTAGGACCTGACCAATACTGGAATTAAGGGCCGATACAGATATTAGAGAGCAAAACAATTCCACTTTCAATATATTGGATATGTACAGAATATATGCATAAACACACATCTTATTCATTCATAGATAGATAGATAGATAATCATTCGCAGGAACTTGCTTGGTTTAAAGAAGCTACATCTACAGTTAAGACACCCAGACGTGACATCACATAGAAACACATTCAATGGGGAAAAAAACGTAAGAATTATTACTAGAAATGACCCATAAGTTTTACTAATTAATCAAATATATGTATATACATGTAAATAAATAATAGTAAAACAGTCTGTGTGCAAAAAGCGCCAGTAAAAGTACCCTAAAGTATTTAAAATATATATCTAAAAGCAAACAATCTAAAAATAAAACTATTTCAAACACTTCTGAGAGATATGTAATGGAGGCAATGATATTTTTTACAGCTTACTAATAAACTTTATTGTGTTAAACGACATCTGTGCGCACTGAAAGGGTAAACTTTACTGGGAGTTTCATAATTATAAAAAGATTTGACATTTTTAAAAAAAATGCATATATTAGAAACCTAAAATTATCACGTAGGTTTAAGTGGAAGTCCGATTAATTTGTAACAACATTCTTGTGCTTTTTCATTCACTCATTTAGTTTTAAATGTCCATTCATGGCTTTCTTTTGAGCCTGATCAAGCAGCAGTCCCATTTCACGTTTTGAGGGCATATAAAAAAAATAATATACATAACACACGAATAAGCATAAATAATAAACTGTATATCACTGTTTCCCTGCTCACATGGAATCAAATGTAATGTGAGCAGGTAATCATGATTATTTGGGTCAAAATTGAAATCACGATTATTAAAACGATTTTTTTTTTTACTTTAGAAACATGCTGCATTTCTTGTCCATTCAGCTTAAATAATTTTTCTCTCCAAGCAAGCAGCCTTTTATCTGCCGCTTAACGCAACACACAGCAGAACATGTGCAGAGATATTAGTGCTGATGATAGTTCACACAACACTTCCTGGTCCTAAGTCTGAGTTAGTTGTATCAAATGCATATATGCTGTTTATATAACACTAAAAAAATACATCGGCACATATCTAACAACATATTCAATGATACCGATATATCTGTCATATGTCAATATCGGCTGACCAATATACTTTGAAGGATGTTTTACATCTAACAAAGCAGCAAATTACTCAACACGTGACAATGAGATTAACTGAATATTTTATTATTATTATCATCATAATGTTTTTCCTGTTTAAATGTTTCTCTGAAGCTTCAGGTCTTTATCAGCTGCTGCAACAAGGGGTCTCTTTATTTTATTTTCTTTCTCAGACATTACAGATCGCACCTGCAGACGATCAATCTCTCGCTGTCTAACGTGCTCCGTTTCAACACATTAATGAAGCACTTGGAGCTTGAGCATGGTCCAAGTTACTGTGATTTACTGCCTGGAGAGGTCTAAACACCACCGAGACCGAAGATCATATTTTTCTCGAGTGTCACACACACACTAAATTTCCCAAATTACCTCTCCTACATCATGTCTTTAAATTCTTGCCTTCCTGACACTCCAAACATTTTAAAGGCAATTATAGACCTTCGATAAAAATAACAAAAATAATATAATTAGTCTGGCAAATGTTTGGTATTTTACTTATTAATGGACCAAAATCATGAAATGATTATGTAACTGTAATGAGCTTATATATTAGAGCCCGACCAGTTCGTAGCTATTGCTCTTTGATCCTATTTCTTAATTCAAGTTCAATGTTGGGTTTTTTGTTGCTCCGCATTCTTTTTTTATTCATAGCTAATTATAATTATTAAAGTCCCCAGTGTAGTTTACTGCTTCATGTTCAAAATACAGAATGTGTACCAGTGATGGTGAATAAATGACACTTTCATTTTTCATTTTCTAAGTTTGAATCCATCCAAACCAGGCGGGGAGTTCCGGTCCTCTGAAATGAGGCCAACGCGGAAGTAACTTAAAACTGCATTCTATCAAAAGGCCACCAGGGGGCGACCGTTTTGGTGTCAAAAGGACTTCCGTCTCTATACAAGTCAATGGAGAATTCACCAACTTCTCACTTGATTTCTAAACTCAGTAAACGTTTTCAAAATGTGTTTATGGTCTCAATCGCTAGTTTAAAGCCTTCTTCAATGCAGTATGATGTTCATTTGGGACATTTTGGCCTCCCTGATTTTATATGTGACGATAAAGCAGGGTATGCATTAGGGCGTGGCTACGTGGTGATTGACAGGTTGATTGGTTCACAGGTTCAGGAGGGCGCCTCATGCTCCTCCTGATGCCCATATAAGTAGAATCCCTGGTTTTATTTTTCCCAGCATGCACCGGATCCGATACTATTGGCCTCCGAGCAGCAGTCCACAAACCAATGGGTGACGTCACGGATTGTTACGTCCATTTTATATACAGTCTATGATCCAAACCTGGTTTTTTTTGTTCTTTTAAATCAAACTGCTGCATAAATTTACGTTTTGTTTTTTTATTGCACTTCTAAAAAGAATGAGCGAACGCTTTTTGCACACAGAGCAGAATACTTAAAAATAAAAATCAAACTGTGATATTCCCACCAAAGCAGCCAAGGCTAAAGGGTCAGAGGTCAAACACAGTCTGACCCACACTCAGTATTAAAAGAACAAATCAAGAAAAAACGCTGTTCACATCAGGAGTTTTTGGGACCGCTGCTAAAAAAAAATATAAGCAAACGAACGAATGAAAGGTTTCATGTGTTTGCTGTTGTGTGAAAAAAGATCCAATCACACAGTTACGGTTATCTGTAATTAAGTTAAACATGTTTTGGTCTATGTCAGATGTTTTTAGTTGTTTGTTCCTGGCACTTTCAGTTCACTTAACATGAGAAATCTGCATCGAGAGATTAGAAACCAACTCGAGAGCATTAACCCTTCACATTTAACATCCCAGCTGACTCGATACAGGCGAGTTAAGGTTGTGTGTTTAAGAGTCTGAACACTTTCATCAAGCAAAAATAATTAAAAGAAAAAAGAAAAATTGAATTTCTCCATAAATCATGTGTAGGTTCAGGTTCAGGTTGATTGTGATCCTGCTCAGAATATTTATAGTACATTTAAAAACATGTTAAAACAGCAATAAAATAGCAATGAGCCATGTTGTAATCAGCATGGTTCTTTATTCAGATTGGCCTCGGGATCGTAATTAAAATGATTTATTTTAGGTTGTTGTTGTTTTACAGCTGAGGTTTCTACACAGCGTTTAACATTAATTATATGAACTTTGGCAACCCTGACATAGTCTTATTTGTGCCACAGTGAGCTGAACGGGTCTATACACGGTCGGTATATTGAGTTTTTAAGATGTATCCATAAACTTCCAAATGAGATGTACAAGGAAATGTTATCTTTTCCCTCGTGTGGATTACACATTGTTAAATTACTCCCAGCATCCTTAGTTTTATACAATAGAGTTCGATAGAAATCGATATCAGGATTTTTTTCGGCCGCAGTCCAGATGTGCTCAATGAAAACTGGACGGTCGCTGTGTTGGTTTCATGTCGCAGTGGGTTCAGGTTCTGATAAACTGGTCTCATTTAGGTTTTAGCTTCAAAGCTCTCTTACTCTTTTTTTTTTATTTTTTATTTTTTATTAATAAAGAACGATTGGATCAATTCCAGCATTCATCGATATGTTCCCATCTGAATTTGTTCTTACTTCTCACATCTTTAACCTCGCTTTTACTCTAACTTTAAATACACCTTTTCTCTTATTTACTCTTTATTATAACGCCTAAATATGTTTATAATATATATTTTCTATCATTCTTATTTTCTCTCGTGTGCATTGGTCTCAAATTACTCTTTATTTTTATTCATGTTGTCACTTGTTCTGTCTTTTAAAATCAACTGTGAAACACTTTGAACTACATTAACCTAGTAGTATGAAAGCTGCTGTATAAATATCGATTGATTGATTGATTGACATCTCACGGTCTTAAAAAATGATATACTTAATATTTATTCAGTGTTAACACTATATTATAATCAAAATTGTTTTTAAAAAGGGTCTAAATACACAATTAAAAGTGTGAAATTGCTAAAAAATACACAATTATAAAATGAATGGCTGAGACTTTGTACTTGGTTCAGTCTGTAGACTCTGATATGTAGGTAAACATCATAATAATTAATTTAAAATATTATTTTGACACATATTTTACCTCTAACAGCCTCCTGCTATTTGAATAAATTGCTGCCAGCCGTGTTGTGATTTCAATAAAAATTTTAATGAGCTGTTCAGCCCTGATAGTTTCCTTTAAAAACTAAGCTAATCAAAGTGATGTAAATTATATATTGAGTAGTTTCATACAGTAGAAATGACACAGTGGCACATCTCTATATTATATTAATAGTATCTAATTCATAATAATGCCATAAGTGACTCTAAAAAAGGTCAAAATGATGGTTAATGTGCTGTTTATGTCCAGAGATTGTTTATTTGGAGAGGTGCCACTCTGTCATATCACTGTATGATCACTGTGTGTTTGTAGTTTAACTCGATCAACAGAGTGATGAGTCTGAAACAATCAGCTGATCAAGTCATGAGAGTTTTAGTAGTCGGGAATTCCCCACTTTAACTTTTACTCAGATTAAATTGATATTTTAATTGAGTAGTTTTGGATCAGGAACTTTATTTAAAATCTTCTGTTCTGTTTACTCCTTCAGTAGCAAACCTCAACTGTTTTCCATCCAGTTATAAGCATCACCGTCAGTCCCATCACTTAACGCCTGTTTGAATTTTACTTTTCAACCTTTAACTTAACTTTATATAACCCGGAATAAAACAGTTTAACTTCCTCACCTTTCTCCAGAATGTCCTCTGCTCCTTCCTCCCACTGATCTTCCTCATCCTCGTACTCGTCGTCCACATCTAGAAAGAGAAGAGACGAGCAGAACAGAACAGAGAGGATCAGAGACGAGTTCTCCATCAGTATCTAAAGCTTCTTCTTTTTAATCTGCGGTGGTTCGTTCGTACCGGCTTCGTCCAGGATGAACCCGCCGTGTCTCGGCTTCTTCCTGGGACGGTCGTCATCGTCCTCCTCCTCCTCTTCGTCGTACTCCTCCTCATCCTCCAGGTCCTCACCCTCCTCCTCTGCTACCTTGTCACTTCCCACGGGGCTGTTCGTCTCCTCCTGGTGACGGAGAGAGAGAGATGATGTAGTTGAAGTACTACAGTATTACAGTAAAAGTACTGCAGTATTATGAGTGATGTAGTATGCAGTATTACAGTAAAAGTACTGCAGTATTATGAGTGATGTAGTATGCAGTATTACAGTAAAAGTTCTGCAGTATTATGAGTGATGTAGTATGCAGTATTACAGTAAAAGTACTGCAGTATTATGAGCGATGTAGTATGCAGTATTACAGTAAAAGTACTGCAGTATTATGAGCGATGTAGTATGCAGTATTACAGTAAAAGTACTGCAGTATTATGATGATGTAGTATGCAGTATTACAGTAAAAGTACTGCAGTATTATGAGTGATGTAGTATGCAGTATTACAGTAAAAGTACTGCAGTATTATAGTGATGTAGTATGCAGTATTACAGTAAAGTAGTGGTTTGGTCCTCTGACTGATATATTATTATTATGACATCATTAGATTATTAATAGTGAAGCATCAGTGTTAGAGCAGCATGTTACTGTTGTAGCTGCTGGAGGTGGAGCTAGTTTACACTACTTTATATACAGTTAGCTAGTTTATAATAATACTACAGTAAAGTACTTGTAGCTCTATACAGTGGTTTAGTGTAATATCGTTACTCAGATGTACTCCGTTACTTCTCCTCTCTGTTTACTCTCATCGCGCTGTTAGCATATGTTAGCATCACGGCTAGCTGTCTGTTAGCTCACCTCATTCTCCTCCACCTCCTCCGCCTCTCCGTCGCTGCTCCGATCGCTCTGGTTGTCGGAAAAGTCGCTGTCGTCGCTGTCAGACATCCTGAAGCTCTAAACACCCTAAACACACACCACACACAGCAGCAGCAGAAAGAAAGAAAGATAAAAACAACCTCAGTGAAGTTTGAATCAGAAGCTAGCAGCTAACAGCTAGCAGCTAGCACAGAGCTAATGTTAGCATGGACGTTACCCTCCAGATAATAACAACGGCTGATAATAAACACTGTGTGGCGGGTTCTGGTGGTGTTGTTTACCTGCTTGTATCTCCCGCTGCTGTTTGTTTCTCTCTGGCTGTGAGATAAAAGGAAATAAATCAGCTTTTCTGTATTTCTGTTGCTGTGATGGCTCCAACGTCTTCTCGGATAACATGCGAGATTTCCGAAATGTCGCGCGGGTTTAGACGGAAGCTGGGTGAACGGAGCTGAGGTCTCACTCTGATATAAATATAAAGACAGGATACATATATAATATATGATATAAATATAAAGACAGGATACATATATAATATCTGATATAAATATAATGATACAGTACAGTACAACACAGTACAGTACAATACAATACAGTAAAGTACAATACAATACAATACAGTACAACAACACACAGTACAGTACAGTACAGTACAAAACAATGCAATACAGCACAGTACAATACAATAGAGTACAGTACAGTACAAAACAATGCAATACAGTACAATACAATACAATGCAGTACAGTACAGTACAGTAAAGTACAGCACAACACAGTACAATACAAAACAATACAATACAGTACAATACAAACAGTCACAATAAGATATAAGACCCGCTGCGTCCGCCGTGCGAGCAGTATTCTGCAGGATGAACACCACCTCTTCTCCCTACTTCCATCTGGCAGGAGTTATTGGGCCTTCAAAGCCCATCGTGCCATCACAGAGCTGAACAATCATGCACCCCCCCCACACACACACACACACAGAGACACACACACTCTCTTGAGAAAGTGCAATTAATGGTGTAGCAGGATTAGGCAATAAAGGGTTGTGCAATCTTCCATTGCTGTTGCTCAAATCATGTGTTTCTGATGCACTTAATTGTGTGTGTGTGTGTGTGTGTGTGTGTGTGTGTGTGTGTGTGTGTGTGTGTGTGTGTGTGTGTGTGTGTGTGTGTATGTGTGTGTGTGTGAGTGTGTATGAGTGTGGGCTTTGTTTTTTAGAGGCTGCACAAGAAAATCTCATTGTGCTGTTTTACTGCAAAATGACAATAAAGCTGATTCTAATTCTGAAGTCAACTTCTGAGTTTTAATGCTTTACTCCCAGAGGCATCAAGCTAAACATTACCAACCTCACATATTTTAACTGAAATTTTGAGGTTTTAAGGTTTTAAAGTCCCTTGAAGTTTAACATATCTGGCGTCGGATATTAAATAAGTAAAAACCATTGACTGTAAAAATATTTTAAATAACCCAATACTTATATTTAACCTTCGTGTCATCCTCCCGGGTCTAATTGATCCCGTCTGCTTTGACTGTTCCTTCTTTCTTTCCCTCCTTCCTTCCTTCCTCCCTCAGTCCTTCTCTCTTTCTTTCCTTCCTCTCTTTCCTCCCTTCCTTCTTTCCTTCCTCCATCCCCTTTTTCTTCCTTCCTTCCTCCCTCCCTCCTTCTCTCTTTCTTTCCTCCCCCCTACCTCCCTCCCTTCCTTTCTTTTCTCTGTCCTTCTTTCCTTCCTTCCTCTTTTCCTTTCTCCCTCCCTCCCTCCCTCCTTCCTTCTTTCCTCAGTCCTTCATTCCTTCCTCCCTTCTTTCTTTTCCTCCCTTCCTTCCTTCTTTCCTCCGTCCTTCATTCCTTTCTTCCCTCCCCTCCTTTCTTCTTCCTCCCTCCGTCCTTCCTTCGTTCATCAGTCCTTCATTCCTTCCTTCTTTTCCTCCCTCCTTCCTTCTTTCATTCCTTCCTCCCTTCCTTCTTTCCTCCATTCCTTCCTTTCATTCCTGCCTCCTGTCCTTCTCTCTTTTCCTTCTTACCTCCTTTCCTTCCTTCTTCCTTTCCTCCCTTCCTCCCTCCTTTCTTTCCTTCCTTCCTTCCTTGACTCGAGGACAACAGTAGGGTTAAATGTGAAATCTGAGCCACTTGATGCCATTATCATTATTTTTATTGGGACTGAGCAGCGGGCGCGTACAGACTCTTGTGATATGGGAGACTGTGAAGGATAGCAGCGATGTATCCTCCAAAAAGACGGAAAAGAAATATGCAGGAGACAATAATAGCTCCAACATCTATCGTTGTCAGTATGACCTTTTATTAATGTTTTTCCTTAAACACAGAACATGAACAGCTCAGACATCACATGGCAGATACAAAAACTAGATGTTATGACCATTACTATAGTACCTACTCAACGTGAGCGGGGTCGTCATAGCAACACAAACACATAAACAATGGAGGACATGGAGGCGATGGTGTACTTGCTGCTGTATGAGGCTTTCTGTCTTCCTTCCTTCCTGTTGCTGTATGAGGCTTTCTGTCTTCCTTCCTTCCTTCCTTCCTTCCTTCCTTCCTTCCTTCCTTCCTTCCTTCCTGCTGTTGTATGAGGCTTCCTTCCTTCCTTCCTTCCTTCCTTCCTTCCTGCTGCTGTATGAGGCTTTCTGTCTCACACAAAGCAAGAGAAGAGAAACTAATCTCTGTAACGCTGTTGTTGGTATTTAAAAATGCCGGGTTTGATTCTGGTGTGGGACGTTGGCCCAGTTTCGTTCTTGTCTTCTCTTCCTTCCTTCCTTCCTGTCTTCTTTTCCTTCCTTCCTTCCTTCCTTCCATCTTTCCTTCCTTCCTTCCCTCTGTCCTTTCTGTCTTCTTTTCCTTTCTTCCGTCCTTCCTTCCTTCCCTCTGTCCTTTCTTCCATCCTTCCTTTCTTCCTCCCTTCCTTCCGTCTTCTTTTCCTTCCTGTCTTCTTTTCCCTTTCCTTCCTTCCTTCCTTCCTTCTTCCATCTTTACTTCTCACTACGTCGTGCTCATTACTCTTCCAGTGACTCTCTGACCAATCAGTGGCATTTAGTATCGGCTCGGCTCGCTTGGAACCTCGGCAGAGCAGATACTAAAAAAGCAGCAGGTACCAGGTACTATCCCTGATGGAGCAGCAGGTACCAGGTACTATCCCTGATGGAGGAGCAGGTACCAGGTACTATCCCTGATGGAGACGCAGGTACCAGGTACTATCCCTGATGGAGGAGCAGGTACCAGGTACTATCCCTGATGGAGACGCAGGTACCAGGTACTATCCCTGATGGAGGAGCAGGTACCAGGTACTATCCCTGATGGAGCAGCAGGTACCAGGTACTATCCCTGATGGAGGAGCAGCAGGTACCAGGTACTATCCCTGATGGAGCAGCAGGTACCAGGTACTATCCCTGATGGAGGAGCAGGTACCAGGTACTATCCCTGATGGAGCAGCAGGTACCAGGTACTATCCCTGATGGAGGAGCAGGTACCAGGTACTATCCCTGATGGAGGGGCAGCAGGTACCAGGTACTATCCCTGATGGACCAGCAGGTACCAGGTACTATCCCTGATGGAGGAGCAGCAGGTACCAGGTACTATCCCTGATGGAGCAGCAGGTACCAGGTACTATCCCTGATGGAGACGAGTAGTGCTAGAACTGAATAGTGGAAAAGCTTTCGGGGGACCAAAGTTCAACATAGAAGGTGCAAATTCAGTCTAAGACAATTTTGGAAATCCTTGCACGAAGGAAGATGACAGTGTGGATCCAATATATTTTAAGTAAGGGTCCAAGACTTTATAAAAAGGGTGCAGCAAGCAGGAGATGTATTCACTGGAAATAAACTCCATGATAATGACTTTGTTTTTGTTGAATCCAAAAGAGCAAAATGTTCTTCTTGTGTTTTGCTTTTACGATGTGAAACATCTGGAAAACAGAGCAGCAGGAGACACGTCGGATTAAACCGAGCGGGTCAAACTCATCTTTATTCAAAGGCAACAAACAGAACAATATGATCTGATGAGGGCTGGATCATTAAGAAGATGGAAGGAAGGAAGGAAGGAAGGAATGAAGGAAAGACAGATGGAAGGAGGGAAGGAAGAGAAGACATGAAGGAAAGATGGAAGGAAGGAAGGAAGAGAAGGAAAGAAGGACAGATGGAAGGAAGGAAGGAAAGGAGGAAGGAAGCAAAGGAAGAGAAGAAAGGAAAGACAGATGGAAGGAAGGAAAGGACGGAAGAGAAGAAAGGAAGGACAGATGTAAGGAAGGAAGAGAAGAAAGGAAGGACAGATGGAAGGAAGGAAGAGAAGAAAGGAAGGACAGATGGAAGGAAGGGAGGGAAGGAAGAGAAGAAAGGAAGGACAGATGGAAGGAAGGAAGGAAAGACATGAAGGAAAGATGGAAGGAAGGAAGGAAAAGAAGGAAGAGAAGACATGAAGGAAAGATGAAAGAAAAATAAAGAAAGAAAGGACAGATGTAAGGAAAGGAAGGAAGAGAAGAAAGGAAGGAAAGATGAAAGAAAAATAAAGAAAGAAAGGACAGATGTAAGGAAAGGAAGGAAGAGAAGAAAGGAAGGAAAGATGAAAGAAAAATAAATAAAGAAAGGACAGATGGAAGGAAAGGAAGGAAAAGAAGACATAAAGGAAAGTGGGCCGGATTGGACTCCTCTGCGGGCCGCTCCTGGCCCGCGGGCCTCATATTTGAGACATGACCCATTTTTACTTTCACTTTCACGTTTGTTTTTCAGAGTAGCAACAGAGTGATGCCTCCTTCTGAAAACACACCATCTTTTTTACGTCATTACGCTCTTTACGTAAAACGACGTTCTCAATAAAAAACAACCAGCCAATCGCGTCGCTCGGTTCAAGGAGAGAGCCACGGTGTGTTTGTCTTCCTGGTTAAAAACGCTCCATTTCCTCCTTAAATCGTCGTTTTTTGAAGCCAGCTTTCTTTTTGAGTGGGACATGAACAGCGTGGGGGAGGCCTGCACCGACCTGAAGCGGGAGTACGACCAGTGCTTCAATCGCTGGTTCGCGGAGAAGTTTCTGAAGGGGGACCGGAACGGAGACCCGTGCACGGAGAGCTTCCGGCGGTACCAGCGCTGCGTGCAGAAGGCCATCCGGGACAAAGACATCCCGGTGGACGGAGTGGAGTTCATGGGACCCAACAAGGACAAACCGGAGAGCTGAGAGACAAGACACGTGCACCTCGTGGTTCATTTTACACCTGGAGGAAGCTCTACCTGCTGAAGGTGACTGAGCATGCGCAGAAGGGGTCGGGGACGCTGCAGTGAAGATGAAGATCAGGAGGAATGAGGAGCAGGAGGAGGAGGAGGGACAGTGTGGTTTAATAAAGGTGGATTCATGGTGTAAAGATCCTGTCTGGACACGAACACTCTGCTTGGAACAATAATGTCTCATAAAAAGTCTAATTACCACCTTAAAATGTCTAATTACCACCTTTTTTAAAAGTCTAAATACCACCTTAAAATCCTTAATTAAGGTGGATTCATGGTGTAAAGATCCTGTCTGGACACAAACACTCTGCTTGGAACAATGTCTCATAAAAAGTCTAATTACCACCTTAAAAAGTCTAATTTCCACTGTTAAGAAGTCTAAATACCACCTTAAAATCATTAATTAAGGTGGATTCATGGTGTAAAGATCCTCTATGAACTCAGCATGGAACAATAATGTCTCATAAAAAGTGTAATTACCACCTTAAAAAGTGACATTCTTTGTTAAAAAAGTAAGAATTTAAGGTGGATTCATAATGTAAAAATCATCTCTGGACTCTGATACTCTGCTTTGAACAATAATGTCTCATAAAAAGTCTAATTACCACCTTAAAAAGTAATTGCCAACTTAAAATCCTTAATTAAGGTGGATTACTAGTTTAAAGATCCTCTCTGGACACAAACACTCTGCCTGGAACAGTAATATGTCTATTATGGTTTTACCACACTTAAAAAAAAGTCTAATTACCACCTTAAAATCCTTAAAAAGTGACACCCTTTTGTTAGAAATGTAAGAATTTAAGGTGGATTCATGGTTTAAAGATCCTCTCTGGACACAAACACTCTGCTTGGAACAATAATGTCACATAAAAGTGTAAATACCACCTTAAAAATCCTTAATAAGTGACGTCTACATATTCTCCCTCGTTAAAAAATTAAAGTATCTGAATATTTAAATGATGTTTATCTCTAACATGTTGCTGCTGGACACTAAACCCAAACAGCACACTGATTGGCTCCAAATGATTTGTGATGTCACAGATAAAATAAAAATAAAATAAATTCAGATATTCAATTTTTTAAAGAGCTCGGAGAAAACTTTTTTCCTCTTTATTTATTTTTTTCAGCAGATGAATGTGAAGCTCAAACATTAAACTTTAACAGCAGCTTATTTTTTGTTTTTATTTATATCATATTTAATGTTTTAACTGAGCATTTTTGTCTTTTGTTATTTTTTCTGTTTTTTATATCATAATAAATTGAATTTTTTCGTGACTTTATCATCATCGTAGGGCTCTGAGAGGATGTGATGCTTCTAATAATAACTAATAAATATTATTTTATGATAATTTATGTTTGAAGTTCAGTTATAAAAGCAGCTAATGAGACTTAATTTATCTTTTTTTTTTCCTCTTAATTTTCTTTGTAAGTTTTTTTTTTTTTATGTGTCTCAGTGTTTTCCCTCTTTAAAATGTGGCTGATTTTAAGGTGGACTGACATTTTTAAGGTGGACCAGTTATTGTCATTTTTACTGTCAATGTAAATGAGTGACAGAAAAAATGGGAGAAAAAAGTTTTTTGTCTGTTGTTTTCCTCCAGACTGCTGGAAAAGTGAAGAAGCTGATTTAAGGTGGACTGACCTTTTAAGGTGGACCAGTTTTTCTCATTTTAGTGTCGTTGTAAAATGTCTGGATGAGCGAGTGACAAAAAAAAATGGAAGAAAATTATTAAGAAAAGTTTTTTGTCAATTGTTTCCTCCAGACTGCTGGCTGATTTAAGGTGGGACTGACCTTTTAAGGTGGACTAGTTATTCTAATTATAGCATGAATTGCAGCCACTCTTCAAAACACAGAATGTAGAAATGTCTCCTCCACCTTAAACCTTCAACATTTAAGGTGGAAAACACTGTAATTTATTTTTTCTGCTTCATTTGATTCATCTCATGTGAAAACCATCAGTTTTTTTTTTGGGTCTGTAAAGCGATAAAAGTGTCGCTCACTATCTCGTGACGTCTGAAAACGCTTCTGTAACGTTCGTGATTCATATCAGATATTTAAAACAGAGGTGCAGACGTCCAACCTGCTGAGAGAGTGACCGTTTATTGTTTTTTTATACATTTACATGGACTGGACTTTGCCTCTATGACGGTGTCGTAATAAAAGCTGTGAGTTAAAATAAAAAAGCTGTGAGTTAAAATAAAAGGATTGATGCTTGATGGAGAATAAAATATTTATCTTCCTCAACTGAGATGTTTGATTCTTCTTCTTCTTCTTGTCTTTTATAATAAATATCACTGGACGTCTTTATGTGATCTATGAGGTATATATGATCTATATCATCAGATACGTGTAGTAAACAGATCAACCAGCAGGGGGCCGTTTTATTTCAACGTATTTTTGTATTTATTTGCAGCGTTTTTGTCCGTTTGTGGTATTTGTATCTTTCTTTGCAGTAATTTTTCAACCTTTTTTGCAGTATTTTTGTATTTTTTGCAGGGTTTTTGTCCTTTTGTGGTATTTGTATCTTTATTTGCAGTATTTTTCTCCTTTTGCAGTATTTTTGTATTTATTTGCAACATTTAAAACTTTTTTTGCAATATTTTTGTATTTATTTGCAGCGGTTTTGTCCTTTTGTGGCATTTGTATCTTTCTTTGCAGTAATTTTTTCTCATTGCAGTAATTTTATATCTTTCTTTGTAGTATTTTTGTTTTCCGTTGTATTATTTTTTATCCTTTTTGCAGTATCCTTGTCTTTCTTTGCAGTATTCTTAGAGTAATGCAGATAACAGACACTCCGTCCTCGTCTCTTCACACCAAAGATCTTGTAAAGCTCAGCAGCTGGAAATCCCTGCAGAGAGGGGTGGAGACAGTGAGGAAGATCGTTGGGAATTCACTTCCTCCCATCCACATGAACGCTGTTTGAGCCATCACACTGTTCAATTCCTAGTTAATCTCCCTAGTTTCCCCTATTTTTTTTTTTTTTAATGTTTTTTGAGCCAAAACAACAACATTTTGGTTGCATGTGCACTGCATAGTACAATCTGAATGACTTTTTGCAGTAAAACATGATATGAAAAATAAATGTTTTTAGATGCATCAAATATGATACAAAACAAGATTCATTTATGCAAAGTGTTATTTTATTAATATTTCTAAAAAAAAAAGGTCCAATAAACAGAATTATAATGTTCTGGCATTATTTGCTGGTTCAGACTTTACAGGGTTAAAAGGTCCACAATGTCAGATCTGTACATTGAGAAATTAACTCAAAACTCATCCACAGCTATGTAACTCGTTAAAAACAGGATGTCATAAATCTGCAGCGAGGAATCACCAGAGATACAAACTTCAGAATACCCAAATGAAATATAACGTGAGAAATGTTTTGTTTCAGTCTGCTGAACACATCTGTGCTGTGACTGTTATTAACTTCTTCTTCTTCTTCTTGGGAAACAGTGATGAACATGTTTCAACCATAGACTGTATATATAATGGACGTAACATCCGTGATGTCACCCATTGGTTTGTGGACTGCTGCTCGGAGGCCAATAGTTTCGGATCTGAGCAGCGCCATCTTGAACATTTCAGGTGCATTCTGGGAAAAATAAAACCAGGGATTCTACTTATATGGGCATCAGGAGGAGCATGAGGCGCCCTCCTGAACCTGTGAACCAATCAACCTGTCAATCACGACGTAGCCACGCCCTAATGCATACCCTGCTTTATCGTCACATATAAAATCAGGGAGGCCAAAATGTCCCAAATGAACATCATACTGCATTGAAGAAGGCTTTAAACTAGCGATTGAGACCATAAACACATTTTGAAAACGTTTACTGAGGTTAGAAATCAAGTGAGAAGTTGGTGAATTCTCCATTGACTTGTATAGAGACGGAAGTCCTTTTGACACCAAAACGGTCGCCCCCTGGTGGCCTTTTGATAGAATGCAGTTTTAAGTTACTTCCGAGTTGGCATCATTTCAGAGGACCGGAACTCCCCGCCTGGATCGTACAGAAGTGTTAACTAGCATGATACGATAACTTAGCAGCGCTCATAGCGACATGGAACAGAACAGAACAAACTCACATATTTATAGACGCACAGTTTAAGAATGAACACATTAAACGTTGTGCCGTCATCTGTCTCACTCTGCAGGTAACAGGTACGCAGTGAGCATGATGCGTTCATGTGCACAGGGCAGTGTCGGAAATGAGAGCTTTAAACGAATGGTGCACAGGGGCACAGCCTTTTTTAACCCTCCTGTTGTCCTCCCGGGTCAAATTGACCCCGTCTCTTTTGATGTTCCTTCCTTCCTTCCTTCCTTCCTCTTTCTTTAATTTGTCCTTCGTTCTTCCCCTCCTTCCCTCTTTCTTTGCTCCCTCCTCCTTCCAAACTTCTTTCCTCACTTCCTTCCTTCCTCCTTTCGTTCATCATTTCCTTCTCTCCTTACTTCCTTCCTCTTTTCCTCCATCCCTCCCTCCCTCCTTTCCCTTACTCCCCCCTTCCATCTGTCTTTCCTTTCTTCTCTTCCTTCCTTTCCTTCCTTCCTTCCATCTGTCCTTTCTTTATTTTTCTTTCATCTTTCCTTTCTGTCTTCTCTTCCTTCCTTCCTTCCTTCCTTCCATCTGTCCTTTCTTTATTTTTCTTTCATCTTTCCTTTCTGTCTTCTCTTCCTTCCTTCCTTCATTCCTTCCATCTGTCCTTTCTTTATTTTTCTTTCATCTTTCCTTTCTGTCTTCTCTTCCTTCCTTCCTTCCTTCCTTCCTTCCTTCCTTCCATCTGTCCTTTCTTTATTTTTCTTTATTTTTCTTTCATCTTTCCTTTCTGTCTTCTCTTCCTTCCTTCCTTCCTTCCTTCCTTGACCTGAGGACAACAGGAGGGTTAAAAGGGATACTTAGAGTTTGGTCTTCTTTGGGTTATTTAGGGAAAGTTAGAACTAGTGAGCTTGACCCGAGCTTGAACCTTCAATTCAATGGTTGTATTGTTTGAAAATGTTTTATGGGATGGTCTGCACTAAAATAACACATAATACCTCCTTATATGTTGTTATGTTATGTCGTGTGTCGGCATATTTCATTTTGGTATAAGGTATACCTTCACTTAAAAACAACTAGTTTTATTGTCCATGTAGGAACATTTGGACTCATAGGCTGCACACATAAGTTCCTCCACACCAGCTGTTTCAATCACAACAATTAATCACACATAAATAAATAAATACTGCACTCAAACCCTACAATAGAGCAGCATGATGCTATTGCACAATCCCTACAGCCTCAATTAGCATTGTTTAAAAGTCTGAGAGGTTAGCGCACATTGAGTTTACAATGGTGGCGTCTATCTGGATGTAGCCACCCAGAAGGGAAGAGAGCTCATATTGAGTCTGGAGGAGATGTGATGGAGAACAGACTGGAGGGCCCGGTGTTCATGGCAGTGTGTCTGACCTCCCATATCTGACTGATATTAACCCTCCTGTTGTCCTCGAGTCAAGGAAGGAAGGGAAGGAGGAAGGAAGGAAAGGAGGGAGGAAGGAAGAAGGAAGGAAAGGAGGGAGGGAGGAAGGAAGGAAGAGAGAAAGGAAGAAGGAAGGAAAGAAAGGTGGGAGGAAGGTAGGAGGAAGGGAGAAAGGAAGGAGGAAGAAGGAAGGAAGGAAGGTAGGAGGGAGGGAGGAAAGAAGGAAGGAGGAAAGAAAAAGAGGAAGGTAGGGGAAGGTAAGAAAGAGAGAAGGAGGCAGGGAGGAGGTCAAGGAAGGAAGGAAAGAAGGAGGGAGGGAGGAAGGAAGGAAAGAAGGAAGGGAGGAAAGAAAGAAGGAAGAAAGGGGATGGAGGAAGGAAAGAAGGAAGGGAGGAAATAAAGAAGGAAGGAAAGAAAGAGAGAAGGAGAGAGGAAGGAAGGACAGAAGGAAGGAACAAAGGGGGATGGAGGAAGGAAAGAAGCAAGGGAGGAAAGAAGGAACAGTCAAAACAGACGGGGTCAATTTTACCCGGGACGACGACAAGAAGGTTAAAACTCTTCTTAAAACCCACCTCTTCTCTTCTCTTCTCTTCTCTCCTCTCCTCTCCTCTTCTCTTTTCTTCTCTCCTCTCCTCTTTTCTTCTCTCCTCTCCTCTCCTCTCCTCTTCTCTCCTCTTCTCTTCTCTTCTCTTTTATTCTCTTTTCTTTGACACCATGTAGATCACTAGTCTCCAACCCTGCTCCTATAGAGAGTTACTGCCCTGCATGTTTTTATATATCTCTCCACTTTAACACACCTGATTCTAATTATTAACTCGTTATCAAGCAGCTGAAGCTCGTCAAAGGGCCTGATAACAAGATCAGGTGTGTTAGAGTGGAGAGAAACCTAAAGCATGCAGGCCAGCAGCTCTACAGGAGCAGAGATGGAGACCACTGATGGAGAGTGTTGATTCTATGTGCATATTTTCATCTTGTTTGGGCATTTTATTTATTTTATTTTATTGCATTTGTCAATCAATTAATCAATCTTTATTTATAAAGCGCCAAATCACAACAAAGTCATCTCAAGGCTCTTTACACATAGAGCAGGTTCTAAACTGAACTCTTCAGGTTTAATTTAAAGAGACTCAACATTCACACATGAGTAAGAAAAAACTCCCTTTAAACAGGAAGAAACCTCAGAACCAGAACCAGACTCACAGTGGGAGAACATCTGCCTCGACTGGTTGGAGTAGAGAGGAGAGAGAGAGAGGAAGGAGAGGAGAGAGAGGAGAGAGAGGAAGGAAGGAGAGGAAGGATAGGAAGGAGAGAAGAGAGAGAGAGAGGAAGGATAGGAAGGAGAGAAGAGAGAGAGGGAGGAAGGAGAGGAGAGAGAGAGGAAGGAGAGGAGAGAGGAAGGAGAGGAGAGAGAGAGGAGAGGAAAGAGAGAGGAGAGGAAAGAGAGGAAGGAGAGGAGAGAGAGGAAGGAGAGGAGAGAGAGAGGAATGATAGGAGAGAGAGAGGAGAGGAAAGAGAGGAAGGAGAGGAGAGAGAGGAAGGAGACGAGAGAGAGGAAGGAGACGAGAGAGAGGAAGGAGGAGAGAGAGGAAGGAGAGGAAGAGAGAGAGAGGAAGGAGAGGAGAGAGAGGAGAGGAAAGAGAGGAAGGAGAGGAGAGAGAGGAAGGAGAGGAGAGAGAGGAAGGAAAGGAGAGAGAGGAAGGAGAGGAGAGAGAGGAAGGAGACGAGAGAGAGGAAGGAGGGGAGAGAGGG
>NC_084974.1:31999004-32033778 GCF_963691925.1 Scomber scombrus | reverse complement strand
CGAGAGAGAGAGAGGAAGGATAGGAGAGAGAGGAAGGAGAGGAGAGAGAGGAAGGATAGGAGAGAAAGGAAGGAGAGGAGAGAGAGAGGAAGGATAGGAGAGAGAGGAAGGAGAGGAGAGAGAGGAAAGATAGAAGAGAAAGGAAGGAGAGGAGAGAGAGAGGAAGGAGAGGAGAGAGGGGAAGGAGAGAGGAGAGAGGAAGGATAGGAGAGAAATGAAGGAGAGGAGAGAGAGGAAGGATAGAGGAGAGAGGAAGGATAGGAGAGAAAGGAAGGAGAGGAGAGAGAGGAAGGAGAGGAGAGAGAGGACGGAGAGGGCGCACAAAACAACCCCTCCCTAACACAATAATAATAAATAAACAGTGACATAGAAACTTGATAAGAAACGATAACGACCGGAGTAGAAAGTAAAAGAAAAGAAGTATCAAAGATAATAAAAGAGTGAACTCTGTCATCCATTAAATGATAATAATAACAATAATAATAATAATAATTAACTTTATTTATAGAGCATTTTACAAAGCAGCAGAAAGTTCTACATAAACATAGATCAGACAAATAGGTAAAAAGATAAAACTCAAATAAAATCAGGAAAGGTTCTCTGATGAAAGTGTGTTTTATAGAGTAGATCTAAGGTTAGTGTGTTAATAATGAACTGGGAGCCAGTAGTAAGTAGTAAAAGAGGTGTTATATGATCCCGTCTCTTGGTTCTGATTAAAAGCCTGTAAAATAGTCTCAGTCTCATTAGAAGTTAAAATTAGTCTAAATTTGGCAAAAAACACGATTGCACAAGCTTTGTGTTGTTCTGGTAAACATTTAAACTGGTATCAAACCACACAGGCAACCGTAGTTATGTTATCACAGTCTAGATGTTATCAGGTTGCAGTCATTAATGAAATGGTTTAAAGCTGTGCTACCAAAGCAGTGCAATCAAGAATTGTGCAAGTTAACTGCATGTAGTAGAAAAGGAACATTTGTACTTGTTTATTCGTGCTCCAGGTAGCTTATATCTCCGTCCAGGGGGGGCAGCGGGATGAATTCCTCCAAAAGTGGTCTGAGCTGGATAAGATTGAGTTTGCCTTTTGGTAAATATACATAGACTGTATAAAAAATGGACGTAACATCCGTGACGTCACCCATTGGTTTGTGGACTGCTGCTCGGAGGCCAATAGTATCGGATCTGAGCAGCGCCATCTTGAAAATTTCAGGTGCATGCTGGGTAAAATAAAACAGGGATTCTACTTATATGGGCATCAGGAGGAGCATGAGGCGCCCTCCTGAACCTGTGAACCAATCAACCTGTCAATCACCACGTAGCCACGCCCTAATGCATACCCTGCTTTATCGTCACATATAAAATCAGGGAGGCCAAAATGTCCCAAATGAACATCATACTGCATTGAAGAAGGCTTTAAACTAGCGATTGAGACCATAAACACATTTTGAAAACGTTTACTGAGGTTAGAAATCAAGTGAGAAGTTGGTGAATTCTCCATTGACTTGTATAGAGACGGAAGTCCTTTTGACACCAAAACGGTCGCCCCCTGGTGGCCTTTTGATAGAATGCAGTTTTAAGTTGCTTCCGCGTTGGCCTCATTTCAGAGGACCGGAGCCTGGTCTTAAACCAACAGCGAAGAACTCAAAGTAACATGAAGTGTGTTTCTCTCTGTAATGATTCCTCCTGTTCATACTGACCATTAGAAGATCCCTTCATCATGTTTACAATGGAAGTGATGGAGGACTAAACCCACAGTCCTCCTTCTTATCTATCTGTGGAATCATGGATTTAAAAGTTGATCTGAAGCTAATATGAAGCTCCTTCCTCCCTCCCCTCCTTCTTTCTTTCTTTCCTCACTCTCTTTCCTCCTTTCCTTCCTTCCTCTTTTCCCTACTCCCTCCCTCCCTCCTTCTTTCCTCCATCCTTCCTTTCCTTCCTTCTTTCCTTTCCTGCCTTTTTTCCTCCCTCCTTTCCTTCCTTCTCCCTTTCTTCCTTCTTTCTCCCTTCCATCCTCCCTCCTTTCCTTTCTTCCTCCCTCCTTTCCTTCCTTCTTACTCCCTTCCATCCTCCTTCCTTTCCTCCCTTCCTTGCTCCCTCCTTTCTTTCCTTCTTCCTCCCTTGAACTCTCCCTCCCTTCCTTCTTCCTTTTCTCCCTCTCTCCCTCCATCCTTCCTTTCCTTCCTTGCTCCATCCTTTCTTTCCTTCTTCCTCCCTCCTTTCCTTCATTCCCTCCTACCTTGCTCCCTCCCTTCCTTCCTTCTTCCTACCTTCCATCTTTCCTTCCTCCCTCCCTCCCTTCTTTCCTCCATCCTTCCTTTCCTCCTTCCTTGCTCTGTCCTTTCTTTCCTTCTTCCTCCCTTCCATCCTCCCTCCCTTCCATCCTCCCTCCCTCCCTCCCTCCCTCCCTTCACTCGAGGACAACAGGAGGGTTAACTAACATACATTGTGATGAATATAGTTTAGTCTGAGGACCATTTAAATCATTAGTTTGAGGTCTTAGAAGACACAGTTTAGTCTTCAGGATTAGACTCCAATCAGTTTATCATGTCTTGTTTCCTACATTTGTTTCTTTTAACCATGATTATAATGTTTCTGTGACCTAAACGTTTCCCTCCACACAGGTTCAGTGTATCAAGTGTGTCTTAAAGCAACAGTCAGGAGAACATGAAGTGTGTTTATGTGTGTGACCATTAGAAGATCCTTCATAATGCACCTAATAATAATAATGATGCAACAAAATGTACTTACTGGGAGAAAAAAACCCTATTGTACACTTCCTCCCTCGCTCCTTCTTTCTTTCTTTCCTCTATCCCCCTTTCTTCCTTCCTTCTGTCCTTCCTTCCTCCCTCCTTCTTTCCTTCCTTCCTTCCTCCTTCTCTTTCTTTCCTCCCCCTACCTTCCTCCCTTCCTCTGCCCTTCATTCCTCCCTTCCTCTTTTCTTTTCTCCCTCCCTCCTTCTTTCCTCCATCCTACCTTTCCTTCCTTCTTTCCTTTCCTCCCTCCTTAGCTTCCTTCTCCCTTTCTCCCTTCCATCCTCCCTCCCTTCTTCCTCCCTTGACTCGATGACAACAGGAGGGTTAACTAACATACATTGTGTTGAATATAGTTTAGTAAAAGGTTCCAGTCTGAGGACCAGTTAAATCATTTGAAGAAGAAAAAGAAGAAGAAGAAGAAGAAGAAGAAGAAGAAGAAGAAGAAGAAGAAGAAGAAGAAGAAGAAGAAGAAGAAGAAGAAGAAGAAGAAGAAGAAGAAGAAGAAGAAGAAGAAGAAGAAGAAGAAGAAGAAGAAGAAGAAGAAGAAGAAGAAGAAGAAGAAGAAGAAGAAGAAGAAGAAGAAGAAGAAGAAGAAGAAGAAGAAGATAAACTCTGAGCAACTATTTTATAGCCTTTAAAAAAAATAATTAGTCTGTCATAAAACAAGCTGGAAAAGACATTTTCTTCATGCCGTTCATTCTTGTTACCAGGGAGGCATGAGGAGTATCCAATAAATAACATGTCAACACCAAATTTGGTAAAATTGGTGCTGAACTGAGATGTTGAAACTGTGTGGGAGGACATAGCTCTGCTTATCACGGGTGTGAAACTTGTAAAAGATTAGCAGAGGTAAAGTGGGTTAAGATCTCCTACCAAAGTTACTTATGTTAAAAAAAAAATGATGAACAGCTCCACACATATGGACTGGGGGTCTGGAAAATAGTAAAATAGTTGTGAAGTCATCTGGGAAGTATTTTGGAGTTGGAGTTGGAAAGGGTTGCATTCGGAAACAGTGGAAACATACTAATTGAAAGAATGTGAGAAGCCTTATAACAAAGTGGAAAGAATACAAAAGTTAAGTGAACAATTGACAAGATGAGGCTGATGTAATATGTGTACAGGAAACACTGTTAAAACCACAGCTGGATATATTGCTATAAGGAAGGATAGGGAAGCGGGGAAAGTGGAGTTAATTGGCACCTCTGCACTTGACACTAATGGCGTTTTTCCACTACACAGTTCTAGCACGACTCAACTCGTTTCTTTTTGCGTCTCCATCAGGGATAGTACCTGGTACCTGCTGCTTTTATAGTATCTGCTCTGCCGAGGGTCCAATCGAGCCGAGCCGATACTAAATGTGATGTCAACAGACTGCCGGCCACTGATTGGTCAGAGAGTCACGAGCCGTCCAACACAAGAATCAAACCCGGCATTTTTAAATACCAACAACAGCGTTACAGAGATTAGTTTCTCTTCTCTTGCTTTGTGTGAGACAGAAAGCCTCATACAGCAGCAAGCACATCATCACCTCCATGTCCTCCATATGTGTTTGTGTCGCGTATAAAACAAAGTCACGGCAGTTTCGTGGAGCCGTGCTATGACGACCCCGCTCACGTTGAGTAGGTACTTTTTTGTAATGTAAAAGGTCTGTCCTGGGACCGTACCGAGCTGCGTCGAGCCGTTCTGGAACTGTGTAGTGGAAAAACGCCATATGGTAAGAGACTTCTGCTGACACAAAGGTATAAAACAGCAGGACTGGAGTTTGCCAAAACTTATATGAGAAAGCCAAAATCCTTCTGGAAGAACGTACTGTGGACAGATGAGACAGAAATAGAGCTTTTTGGTAAAGCCATAATGTTACCATTTACCGAAAATGAAATGAGGCCTTCAAAGAAAAGAACACGATCGGTCAAGGAGGTTCACAGATGTTTTGGGGTTTCTTTGCTGCTTCTGGTACCGGATGCCTTGACTTGATGAATGGCATCATGAAATCTAATGATTAATAAATAATTTTGGGGCGCAATGTAGTGCCAACTGTCAGAGGGCAGCGTCTCTACCAGAGGACAGAGGTCTTCCAGCAGGACAACCACCCAAAACACATTAAAAAGCACTCACACATGGCCAACAATGAGTCCAGTTCTGAATCCCAGAGAACACATGTGGAGAGATCTCACAGCCGCCGGGAGAGAAGGCATCCCTCAAATCTGAAAGACCTGGAGCAGTTTGCAAAAGAAGAGTGATCCAAAATTCCAGTAGAGGGATGTAAGAAACTCGTTAACGGTTACAGGAAGTGACTGATATCAGTTATTTTTTCCACAATACCAACTAATAAGCTGAAGGTTGAATTGTGTTGAATTTGATCAGGTTTAACTTTTTTTTCTCTGTTTTCTTTTGTGTTGTTTCAATGCAATCAAAAGAAATAAACTCTTGAATACCAAAACATCAACGTCATTGCAATAATTTTCTGTTAGACGTAATATTTTTGGCCATAACTGTATTAAATGAAATCGGCGGGCTTGCACATGGGAACGGTGTGGAGAAGGCACAGATCCAAAATGGCAGTCTAGTATGTATTTATGATGGAAAAGGAACAAGCTACAATAATTACATTAGTATCCAATGATGAAGCAGGTGTTGGTAATTGGGAAGTAATGAACCAGTAATCACTTGGTGATCGTTATCCCATAGTAATCACAGGTGGCATAAGTTTCATGGGAGGTATTCCAAGCTAAGAGTGAGATCAGATGTGAGGAATTATATATCGAGAGAATAAGCAGATGAAAAAGCAGTGTACCATGGGATAGCTACCAACAGAGGGAAAACTGAAAAAAGACAACATGATTTAGACACATTGGCGCAAAAGAACTCAAGCAGTAGTCCATCAAACGATTAAAAACAGCTGAACAAGTATACTGAAGGAAATGCTTTAATACAATTGTGAGAGTGACACCATTAATTATAAAGGGAAAACAAGTGGACCAAAGAGCAAGTATGAGAAGCCAGTGTTGTTTAGTAATAATACAAAAATACCTGATTGGAAAAAGCAGAAGTCTTGGCAAGCATAGTTGTGAAATGTCATAGTTAAGGAAAGCTTATTGGCAAGAATTAGACAGTGTAGAGATTACAACATTATGTTTGAATTAAAGAGAACAGGTCTAGACCTGATTGATTGAATTAAGGAAAGCAATTACTGAAGTTGTTTAACGTAATATGGAAAACAGGCAAGTAGTCACTGACTCATGCACTGGATAGTCTTTTAACCGTTTGGTATGATATCTGGTCAAAAACTTGTATGAGGTATGTAATGCACAGACAGGCCATCAGATTGTTTTACGGTTGCTATAGATACAGGTTGTGCTTTAGTGTATAAACAAAGAATAACACAAATCACTGCCAACATCTACACGAGGAGTCGAATAAGAAGTGCCAGGACTCCCAGACAAGGGTTTAAGAAATAACTAACCCCCAAACATGTGAAAGAAAGGATGGACAAGAGGAAACTGATGTCTACCTTCGGTGAAGCTCAGACAGATATATAAGGAGTGAATGCAATTGATGAAATTCAGTGTCTGTTCCATGGACAGCTTCGGTTTGCTTGTATCCCATCACACTCTTTGATGCGCAGTAAATCTAATATCACGTTGAAATCTGCGTGACTCAGTGTCTTTTTGGGCCAAGTTTCTACACTTCAGGCTGAAGGTATTTTCCGTAATAAAAACCTCACTGTGTTTAACTCCCCCTGTTTCTTTAGTTAGCACCATTCCTGCTAACCTTGCCAGGCTTCTATCAGCTTAATGGAGCCTTCTCTATCAGGAAGTTGTGCTTGGCAATTTCCTCTTATAGATAATATGTTCCCTATTTATCTGAATGCTCAGACTCTGACTGGTTCCATGCTAACATCGCATTCATGGGTAATCTGATTTATGGTGTTTTATTAAAGCCATCTTCCTTGCACAAAGCTTTCTTCCAGCTGGAAAAGCTTCTTTCTGATCTAAAAACAGAGGATGAGGCAAAAAACTGAATCGTTACCATGTGATGTCTTTGTACCAGGAAACATTAAATGTCTTCTTCTTCTTCCCACGCTGCGTCTACTTGATAGTGAATGCACCTCAACTTTCACACAACCCCACTGTTGTGATGTAATACTTGAATATGCATTCAAATATAAATATTTAGGGTTTACTCTTGATAAATGTATAACTTTGGAAGTCGAAACTAAAGGGTTAGTGGATTCAGCTGGGAGAGCATTAGGGTTTGTTGTCAGCAAGTTAAACATTTGGCTTTTTTTTAATGCAGTGATCGGCAGAGAGATCAACAGGAAACACGGAGAGAGAGAGAGGGGGGAATGACCTGCAGCAAAGGTCCCTGACCGGATTTGAACCAGGGACACTGTGATTATGTGGTGCTCTAACCACTCGACCACCAGGGGACTCAGAAGAAATCTTTATGATGCATGTGTCTCCCCCATACTAAACTATGTTTCAGGGATATGAAGCTTTAAGGAATCGAAAATAGCAGACTCCATACAGAACAGAGCTGCACGCTGTTTTTTTAGGCGTTTATAAGTTTGCTCCTACTTTGGGGTGTTCAGGGTGATATGGGTCAGCTTCCTGGTTCAATAGGACAAAAATGTGAAATTATCAGATTATGGGATCATTTGTTTAACCCTTACATAATGTTGTACACTTAAGAGCTATAAAAACACCCTACACACACACTTTTCCTAAAATTGGAAATAAAATGCAACTTTTTTAAAATTGTATGAATTTGACCTGTATTTATTTAAAAATAAATAAATCCTTGAAACATAGTTTAAAAAAAAAACATCAGTATCAAACATGTATTAATGACTGATGGTGGGTTTATGGGTGACATTCAAGTTTTTGTCTGTGAAAACAAATAAAATGGCTGCGATTCATTTAATTCTCAGTGTAAAATGTAATATTTTAAAATAGTTTCTGCATTAAAATGTGTTTTGATGACATTTTTAGTGAGAAATATGCATTTTGTTTTCACAATCTGTTCAGTGAATGTATATGATGTCTAGTTTATCACTTATTACCAAGTAATGGTAAATGATAAATGGACTGTACTTATATAGCGCCTTTCTAGTCTTTACGACCACTCAAAGCGCTTTACACTACAACTCATTCACCCATTCATACTCTGATGGCAGGGTGCCAACCTGCTCATCAGAGGGTAACTAATCATTCATACACATGGTGCAATTTGGGGTTAAGTGTCTTGCCAAGGACTTGGACTTGGACATATGGACTGGAGAAGCTGGGAATCGAACCGCCAACCTTCCAATTGGAGAACAACCGCTCTACTTCCTGAGCCACAGCCGCCCGCTATAGTAGTTCTCAAGTGCGCCACAACATTGTAGGAATACAACGTTTTGCTCGGCCATGCGCTGTAATATAAATTAAACAACCTTCTTGTCTTTATTAAATGTTTCTGTGAATATTGTGAGATGAGAAGAGATTTAGAAGAGCAGTGATATTGGTGACAGGCCGATGAGGTGACATTTAACAAGTGATTTGAGATCGTTAATAACAAATCATCTGTGTGTGTTTCCACGGGACTTGATATCTCATGTTTTGCGCATCATAACCGCTCTTTTCGATCAGCTGTCATTGTTGAGAGGAATTGACGGGTGACGTGAACGCAGTCCTACAGAAAAGAATACGGCAGAAAACATGTATCCATCTCACAATTTATGAGCCCAAATTGTGAGATGTGATACGTTTTGCTGTGAGACTGGGTTGGGTATAGAGACGAGGTTTTCCTCCATGGCCCTAAAAAATTTGTTATTTTTGAGGAAGTTGGTTTACAATATATGTGGGTCAATGACGTATAAGGATTTTCAACAACTCAATTTTAGAATAATAAAAACAAGCATATCTAATGCAGTAGTTCAAACATTCAGAATTTTGTGTACCTGAAAATTCATATTATAAATTTGAAAGTGATTTTAGTGGTTTTTCAAGATTAATTGGTACTGGCCTGAAAAAAAAAGTCATTTGGTGCGACCATGATTCATCTTGAAATATCTTATATAAATACATTTTTAAAAAATGCAAATATTTTTTTCCACACACTTTGTTACTGAAAACTTGTAACAAAAGATGTGAAGCGTGTTAAGTAAATTAATTTATTTCAAGATGAATCATGGTCGCACCACATGACTTTTTTTAAGGCCAGTGCCAATTAATCTTGAAAAACCACTAAAATCACTTTCAAATTGTAATATGAATCGTCAGGTACACAACATTCTGAATGTTTGAACTACTGAATTGGATATGCTTGTTTTTATTATTCTAAAATTGAGTTGTTGAAAATCCTTATACGTCATTGACCCATGTATAGTAATAATGAATCATGTTTGTTTAACCACAATTAGAAGAAAGCTACTTGCTGTATTTGAGGTAAAATGGTCAAATCAAGCACAGTTATGTCCCTGAATCGTATGTTACAGCAAACGTAACAAGAAGTCAACGCTCCTTAGTAGCACAGCTGAGAACAGGAAGCTTTCCCTTGAACCTTCAAGTCAGCAGATTTTACATTTTTTGAAGACAATGACCCGTTATGTGAATTGTGTAAACTTGGAGAAGTTGAAACTGAATCACATCTTCTTCTGTTTGAACTGTATTTTTATGATGAACACAGATATTAAATGAAATGTTTTGGTGCTCTGATGATGACTGAATGGGACGGTTGTTTGTCTTTTACAAAAAGGTAAATTACATATATCTTCCAGACCTATTAACCACACAACAAATACAATGATCCAGTTATCTAAATATGTCAGAAATGTGACAGAAATACAATTTAACATAAGTAGAAAGCTAATGGTTAGCCTGAAACTATTATTAGGGGCATATTGGACACATGACGTTAGATAGGTAGGTGAATTAAAATAATAAAATAAATAAAAATAATAAATCAAACCACCACTTTAATGTTGCAAGAAAACATTGGGTGCTAGTTAAGCTAGCTGTTATGAATTATAAATGAGGTTACAGTCCTACTGATGTTAGCTGTTAATGCTAAACGTTTCAGCTAAAAATAATAATATGCAAGAAAAGTCATTCAATCAGACTCAATAAACAATAACATACCTTTATACTGTGATAGTTTTCCATCTCCAGTTTTTCTCCTTTATCGCCGTTCAGTGCCTCTAAATGTTCAGAGCAGCTGCTGATAGAAACACACACTCTCCCTCCTGGACAGCAGAGGCTCTCCTCTCTTCTTCATTTGGATTTAAAAGCGATTTATGAAAAATTAAAAACACCACAAGTGTTTAAACATCACATTAATATAGTTGATTAAGTTAATCTAATGAGGCCCGTGAGTCTTAATAGTCCTTATAACATCCTTACCGTAGCATTACCTACTGTGTATCTAGGTTACCATGGTTACATCTACTGTGTATCTTAGTTACCATGGTTACACCGAGTTCGTTGCTGCGGCTGTAAAAACAGTAAATAAATAGTTTGAACATCATATAAATCTCTCGCGAAACGACTTGAATTTATCCGTCTGTCCGGTAACATCTGGCCGGTCTGAAGAGCCGCGTAATTAAATTATTTCTTCCGCGTTGAAGTTAGCAGGTAGCTAACCGGAAGTTAGCTTCTCAACCGGCGGACGTACATTCATCCGGCCAGTTCAGGAAAGAGGATAATGTGAACTACAGAGATTTATATGGCGGTGATAGGCGTCTTAACTCGTTTGGGAAGAGCTTAAATGTAATGTTTTATAATTTATATGTGAAAATAACTCACTGCAGTGTGAAGAGCTGGCAAAATATAAAGTCCCACTGATCGTGTAGCCCCCCCTAGTGGTTGTGGCCCTAAACAACCGCATAGACCGTTTATGGGTCAATGACGTATATGGAATTTACAACAACTCAATTGTAGAATAATAAAAACCAGCATATCTAATGCAGTAGTTCAAACATTCAGAATGTTGTGTACCTGAAGATCCATATTATAAATGTGAAATTAAGTGATTTTAGTGGGTTTTTCAAGATTAATTGGCACTGGCCTTAAAAAAAGTCATGTGGTGCGACCATGATTCATCTTGAAATAAATTAATTTACTTAACACGCTTCACATCTTTTTTTTTTTTTTTTTTTTTTTTTTTTTTACAAGTTTTCAGTAATATAAAGTGTTTGGAAACAAAGTATTTGCATTTTTTTTTTTTTTTTTTGTAAATGATATTTTTTTATTTATATAAGACATTTCAAGATGAATCATGGTCGCACCACATGACTTTTTTTAAGGCCAGTGCCAATTAATCTTGAAAAACCCACTAAAATCACTTAATTTCAAATGTATAATATGGATCTTCAGTTACACAACATTCTGAATGTTTGAACTACTGCATTAGATATGCTGGTTTTTATTATTCTAAAATTGCGCTGTTGAAAATCCTTATACGTCATTGACCCTTATGCCACGGGCCGGCCCTGATCAAGTTTACTAAAGTTACATTAACATTTATAGGATGAAAACATGCATACCATCAGGTCCTATGGGAGCAGGAGGCTGTGATTGGCTGTGGCTACTCGTTAAAAAAGAGACAGACCTACATGACATGAACTCTGGACAGGATTGAAACACGGTGTTTAAATGCAGGTACATCAGAAAAAAGCAAGACAATGAGGATCAAGGAAGTCACAACTGGGGATTTATTGTGAATCTCCACGACATTTACAATGTAACTTCCTCATATGAATCAGTATGTACATATACAGATGAAGTGCAATAAAATTAAATGCCTTTGCCCTTTGCTCATGGCAGCTATGACAATCATTTTTTATATCCATGTGACTTTGGCATGCAAGCTTCACCCACACTCCATGGACTGACTTTGAATAATGGTTACCAACAAAGTGACAGATATAATAGAAGATGTATTCATATTGTGGGTACTTGACTTTAATAATCACCTAACCTAAACTAACCCTAACTTTGAGAGTATTATCTGTTTCCCATCAGTAGACTCCTAGATGTAATAAAACCCAGTTTATTACTCCAGCAAGTATTCGACCCTCAGTCACAAGCAGTGTTGGGGAACGTTGCTTTTAAAAAGTAACTAATTACATCACAAAGTTAGTGCCATTATAAAGTAACTAGTTCCATTACAGCATTACCTTGTGAGAGAGGTAACTGGTTAGAGTAATTTAGTGTTACTTTGTGATTCCTCATGTTGTTTTAGTCCAGACCTCCTTTAAATATAATGACTGTACAATCATCACACAGATTTAAACGTGAGCCATATTCCTTACTTTCTTAATGATGGATTTAACTGAACTCCAGGTGATGATCAGTGACTTGGAAATGTTTTGTATCCATCCTCTCACTTCTACTTTTCAATAAGCTTATCTTGGAGTGTTCTTTGGTCTTCATGGTGTAATTATAGCAGGAATACTGATTAACCAATGACTGGACCTTCCACACACAGGTGTCTTTATATTACAATCACCTGAGACACAATCACTGCACTCAGCTGATCTCCATTTCACTGATTCTGAGACTACTAGCACCAATTGGCTCGACCTCTATTGTATTAGGCCAGTCACTTTAAAGGGGGCGAATATTTATGCAATCACTTATTTTACATGTTTTTAATTGATTGACATTTGTTTTCACTTTGACATTATATAGGTTTGGCAGCTACATTCAGTTAACCTTTATGAATTGAAACTAAAGACAAACTTTAAAATACAGTATATACAGTCAAGCCTGACATTATTCATACCCCTTGCAAATTTTGACTTAAAGTTACTTTTATTCAACCAGCAAGTTTTTTCTTGATTGGAAATGACACAGGCGTCTCCCAGAAGATAATAAGACGATGTACAAGAGGCATCATTGTGGAAAAAACAATATTTCTCAGCTTTTATTTACATTTGAACAAAAAGGGGCATGTCCAACATTATTCATACCCTTTGTAAACTGTCACAGTCTTTGGGAAAATCCAAAGTTCTATACCAATCAAAATAATCCAAGCTGTTCTAAAGCATCCTAATTACCCTGATTCATTGGGAACAGCTGTTTTAATCAACTCAACAGGTGAATAACAGCAGCTCTGTGTCATTTCCGGTCAAAAAACAACAAATAAAAGTAACTTTAAGTCAAAATTTGCCAGGGGTATGAATAATTTCGGGCTTGACTGTACATACATACATACATACATGATACGTACATACATCATTTCCATCTTTTTTCCATGTGCAGACCCAGAGCAGGTAAAGGAAACAATAAAACACAGAGTGAAACCGAACATCAGCACTGCAAATAAGACAACGTTCTATTCATATATATATATATATATATATCAACGTTATAAAAATAATGCAAGACTGGTTACTTAAAATATATTCTTTAACTTCATGAGAGAAAATCATGAATGGCTTTGAAGGATTGGGGAAACTACAATCTCCGCTTGAAGCAGACCTTGATGCTCAGAGCTCAGAGGATTTATCGACTTTCTGATAATATCAACAAAAACTGAAAATGTATAATCGTCATAAATGTAGACTGTATAGCAGAGCTGTTGGTTTGCATTGCATTAGATTGCACAGGTGTACTTAATGAAGAGGCCAGTGTCTGTATAAACACCACTGGGTAAAATGTACTCATATATGAAATGCATTGATTTTCAGCAGTTTATGTTTAAACATTCATTCATTGCAGTGTGATTCGACAACTACAACAAAAGTCACAATTCAATTATACAAAAAGCAGAATGACTTGCAAAAAAACAACAACAACAACCAAGTCGACAATCAACGTGTCAGTGTTGTTCTGCTTCTTTTCTCTCTCACTCTCATTGGATGATTGGTAACCGGCCCAATATTTAACCCATTCATACTAATCAGGGTCTAATTTGACACATTTTTCTTTTACATAAGAAAATACATTAAAAACGTTTCTTTAAGCCAGAAATTTGACAACTTATTCTTATGTGGCCCTGAATATACAAAAGTAGAAATATTTCAACTTTCAAAAAAATGTTTTCGTGCATCTGATACACATTTAAACTGAGAAATGCCTGAATATAAACAGTAATTGGCACTTCTCCACTATACAGTTCTAGCACTACTCGGCTCTACTCGGTTTTTTTTGCTCCTCCATCAGGGATAGTACCTGGTACCTGGTACTTTTTTAGTACCTGCTCTGCCGAGGTTCCAAGCGAGCCGAGCCGATACTAAATGTGACGTCATCAGACTGCCGGCTGCTGATTGGTCAGAGAGTCACTGGAAGAGTCATGCGCCGTCCCACACAAGAATCAAACCCGGCATTTTTAAATACCATCAACAGCGTTACAGAGATTGGTTTCTCTTCTCTTGCTTTGTGTGAGACAGAAAGCCTCATACAGCAGCAAGTACACCATCGCCTCCATGTCCTCCATTGTTTATGTGTTTGTGTTGCTATGACGACCCCGCTCACGTTGAGTAGGTACTATAGTAATGGAAAAGGTTGTTCCTGGTACCAAACCGAGTCGAGTCGAGCCAAGTATAGCTAGAACTGTATAGTGGAAAAGCGCCATAAGTAAGGGTTAAGACAGGATGGAGGAGAACGCTCTCTCATACTCTCTCACTTACTAAGCAGCCTGTCACTGTTGTAATGTGTTTTATTTGTTCCTTATCTGTCTGGAAGTCTTGTTTTTGCAGCTTTGTTTTATAAGTAAGGTAATACCCCCCACCTTCATGTTCTGTTCGGCCAGGGCTCCCTACTCCCATAGTTTTAGTTAATTTTTGGTAGTTTATCTAATTATTATTCTTTAATAATTCACATTTATATTCATATTCACACACCTGCACACACACACTCCCAATGATGGGTTCCATGGACTATACAAGTGAACAGTCTACTGCTGTGCAATTATACTCATGCAAATGTGCAATATATATATATATATATAATATATATATCTACATAGCTTTTGTTTTATTTTAAATTTCCCGTTTTATTATTTTGCAATTCAATACAATGCAATCAGGTTCTTGTTTATTTATTGTACTAATGCACTTTATAGTCACATTCATATTTATTTTTTATCTTTGCACTAAATGTTATCTGATTTATATTGTTTGATATACTGTTGTTGTGTTGTATGTGCCTTGTAAGGTGCCTTTTAAATAAAATGCATTATTATTATTATTATTATTATTATTATTATCAGCACTTTTTAATATTCTGTACTATTTGTAGTCATTGCTATGAAATTTCGTTTGGATGTGCACTATATAGTGTATAACCTGAATGACAAATACAATAATTATCATATCTTATCATATCAAGTTCATCAAGAGGAAAACAGGTGTTGAAGTGTCTTTATAAAAGTCCTTTGAGGGAGCTGAGGAGCAGTTAACAGTGCTCATTGTTCATCCTCTGAAGAGTTTTAAGAAGATTTCTGAGGAAGATTTCCGCTTTTTCTTCCTTGTGGCACTCGCACTGAGGACACGCTGACTTCGACTGTTGGGGAAAGAGAGGAGAGATACATTTAGTGTTTTCACTCTTTGCTTAACTCTTACATTCTGTTTGGAAAACTGCTGTAAAAACACCACAAATGTCTGTTACTCTGAAATTTGGTGACCTCTCATAAAGTGGCGTAAAATGCACAAAAACTTTGTCTAGATGCTACAAATGTTTGTCCATTGAGGCTGTTCTGGGTCAGATTATCTCCGTATCTATTGCCATGTGTTTTAGTGAAATGAATAGTTCATAGTTTTAATAAGATAGTAGTTATAAGGATGTATTTTTATGATGTAGCAGTGAAGACTGATGGCTCTAATGGTTATACAATAAACCCCACAGCTCCATAAAGTTCTGCTCATTTTCACTTTACATATAAAATAACATTTAACCACCAAAAACAGATAAAAACATGACGAAAAGAGATAAAAAATAGACTAAAGAAACCTAAAAACTACCAAAAAGAGATGAAAAAATGACTAAAAACAACCTACAGTTAGTTTGAGTGACAGCTGCCATCTAGTTGCTGTAGCAACGCAGAGATGGAGTGACTAAAGAGACTCAAAACTACCAAATAGAGACATTTCAATCATTATTGCTATGTTATATTTTCATGTCTGAGGTCAAATAGGACATGATATTGTGTGATAGGAGATGTTTAGTGGTGTAAAAGCTAAAAAATACACTCTCTCTGCTCTCTGACACATGAATCAAGGTTTAATCACATTTATTGATCAGTCAGATCGACTATTGATGCTTTCTAAACACATCTGTGTTTCAACATTTGGTATAGACACTTTATGAGGGGATTCTTAGACCAGGTCAGAAGCGACCCAGAACATAGGCTGTGAGGGTGTAGAATATTAACAGTATGTTAGGGTTAATTCAATTGAATCAAACTTTAGTGTGTTACCCCCCTTGGTACACCTCATTTGGGCAGGTGTGAAAGCAGCAATCGCACAATGGACTCACTGAGACCTTAAAGAGGTGGCACGGTCCGGTTAGAAACCAACTTTGGTACAGTTCGATTGTGGTATGAATGTGATTCCACTTCAATCTGACCCAACTGCAGGAAACCCTAACCCTAACCCGCATTTTGGAATAAACCAGACCCAACAGCCAGCTGTGGAAGAGCTTTGAATTGTTAACATGAACGGAGGGTTGACCTGGAGCAGTGATGAAATACATTGCACTCTTCTCATAAGCCGACTGACAGCAGCACAATGTAACATGTATGTAACACTTATGCAGAAAAATAAACCAAATTCTTAACAACTTAAACCAGAAATAACAGGTTTGACTTTGTGAAAAGTAAATTAAACCAAAAACTCAAATTGTTTAAACCAGATGTTATATTGTTGGACAAGATAACACAAAAATATATCTATGAACAATACCAATACCAAAAACTAAAACAAAAACAAAGACAAGATAATGGTTTAACTGAAACATTCAGTTATTGGTTGTTTGGTAGTGATGAAATATTATGGCACCAGTAGTGGCGCTTTTCCACTACACAGTTCCAGCACGACTCGCCTCGACTCGCCTCGGTTCTTTTTGCGTTTCCACTAGGGAAAGTACCTGGTACCTGGTACTTTTTTAGTACCTGCTCTGGTGAGGTTCCAAGCGAGCCGAGCCATAGTTACAGCTATACGGCTCAATTTTCTTGCTTTGTGTGAGACAAAAAGCCACAAACAGCAGCAAGTACACCATCGCCTCCATGCCCTCCATTGTTTATGTGTTTGTGTCGCGTATAAAACAAAGTCACAGCAGTTTCGCAGAGCCGTGCTATGACGACCCCGCCCACGTTGAGTAGGTACTTTTTTGTAATGGAAAAGGTCTGTCCTGGAACCGTACCGAAGCGAGGCGAGTCGTGCTGGAACTGTGTAGTGGAAAAGCGCCATAAGGCTGGGTATCAGTACTCGATATCTTTAAGGCACACTTGTTGAACCTATTCTACAAAGGGCCATGTGGCTGCTGATTTTCATTCCAACCAAGCAGGACCACACCAGGCTCGACTCATTTAAGCAGCTTATCTCAGTCTTCATCAGTTAATTTGGTGCACAAGTGTGCTCTTGATTGGTTGGAACAAAAACCTGTAGCCACACGGCCCTTTATGGAATAGGTTCGACATGCCTGCAGGTATCAACTGAAATAAATCAACACCAAGTAGTATCGAAACATCTCCCATCAAACGATACATGCAATCGATCATTCTCACACCCAGAGCTAGAAAAAATGACTATTTGTATGGACTTGCTCACAGTCAATCAATGATGTTGGATTTAATGTGACATGTGATTGGCCTACTGCCACAGCAGCTACAACCCGTCTGTGGTGGTGAAGTCGTGGTGAATTTGAGTTATTGGTTTAATACATCTGTGTAAAAATCAAATCACATAGATGTGGAGGAGTGGTGGCATTTTATAAAATGTAATGCTTCTATTCACATGATGGGTATGGAATGAAGTACTCAGTTGGTATCAGTATCACTTTAAGGGTACTTGGATTGGTACTGGTATTGTAATATGTTAAACGATACCCAGCCCTAGGCAGGTAGTTACAGTGGTAGAAAGTTTGCCAACTCACTGATTTGCATCAGAAAGTTTAGTTGTGCGACATAGAATAGAATAGAATGCCTTTATTGTCATTGCATTTTAACATACAATGAAATTCACTCTACTCATCTGTCCATTCTCTCACATGCACACACATTAAAAGAAACTACACTTGAGGTAAAATTGCTGCGGTGGCAATGGGGGTTGTTAGTTCAGTTCACTGGTAGCTGCTGGTTAGAGTTTCTGTTTCTGAGTCCTGAAGTGCGGGCCTTTAAGGCTCTGTAGCTTCTTCCAGATGGTAGTAGTGAGAACAGGTGATGCGTATTGTCCTTTTGATGTTGCAGGCTCTGCTGGGGTTCTGTAGATGTCCTCGAGGCGGGGCAGGGGGAGTCCAGTGATTTTTTTTGTGCTGTATTAATAACCCTGTGGAGAGCTGCTCTGTCTGCTGTTAAACAGTTTCCACACCAGGCCGTGACGCAGTATGTCAGTATGCTCTCTGGTGAGCAGTGGTAGAAAGACTCCAGCAGCTTTGCAAAGAGGTTGGTCTTCATCAGAGTCCTCAGGATGTGGAGTCTCTTCTGATCACCCACGCCTGATTTAGTGTAATGATGCAGCCAACAAGACAATGAATCCTCTATACTCCCAGTTGGTGAAAGCCAAAAAGTGTGTTATGTATCCTCTCTGTGAACAGATGCTGTTACTCATGAAGTACTAGCCTTGATTGCGATTCATTGATTGTGTTGTCACATTCCTGCTCTTGATCCCATTTTCCTTCAAACACATTCTTTATAAAACGTTGCCTCAATGTGCCATTTTGTTCATGTTTTGAGGCATGGTGTGTGGCCCAAATGATGATCGCAACTATAAAGAGATGCCAGTTCTGCCAGTCCATTGTGTGACTGCTTTCACGTGACTTTAGCTGAAACATTTTGGTTTGTTTGAATTTACACATGCATGAAACCAAACCGACCCAAAGGCAAAATGCAACAAAGAGGCAACTGATCTGCTGATTTGGACCAAAGTAAATACCCTTATTATTTGCCAAAGAAACAAACCAAAAGAGCAGTGGTGCCCAATTGCTTGTAATCGGTCAGGCGGCGGTCAGATCACATTCCCACTACAAACCAACCACTTAGGAGAGTTTGTGACCAGACCATGACCACTTCCTCAAAAAGGGTTCACCATGTGTTCGTTTTGGTCAAACCCGCCCAAATGAACCATACCAAGGAGGTTAAAAACGTTCAACCAGACTGAACTACACAGAAAGTAAAACAAACAAGACTCAACCGTCATCAACATACCAATGTTGTGTTTGCCTCATTTGGAAAAAAACAGTTTTCACTTCTCCTCCAATCTTTAAAAAAATAAAAAGTGTTTCCCTATGCATTTTATTAAAGCCTTCCTCCGCTCAACACTGTTTTCTTCTTGTTCCTGCAGTTGCATGTTTGAGAATAACTAAACACAACTTTAGAGCATGTCTTGACAGGATCTTTGAGTCAAAGGAAAAATACTCGGCACATGCCAAGTTGTATTTCAATGTTCTAGGGCTCTACTGGCATATCTTTGCATGATTTACAGTCTTTTTTTCCCCCATTTTGCAACCTCTCAGTTGAGCCTTGGTCTTAAACAGGCTTTCTTTAGCTCCCGTCTCTTTACCTCAACTTAAATGTACCTTTTTATATATCCTTGTTTTTCTATCTAATCTTAATAGCTTTGAATGCACTTTGAATTGACTTGTACTGGAAAGGTGTGACACTATACTCCAGGCATAAAAAATAGAAAACACATACAGTATAATAATTTTAGAACAGGTTTTAGCCAAGAAACTAATTACTTAGTGAAAACTGTATTATATATCCGGTAAACACATTTCCAGTGGGCCCCACATGGGTTAAATGTTGGCTATGTTGGTACTGAGTGGGCATGGGCTTGAACTGGGTGTAAAAGTGAAGAAGGATCAACGATTGGTTTGATCATTTTAATCTCAGATTGTTGATGTAGAATCACTGCTTTTGACTCAGTCTTGTGGAATGTGTTTTGTTATTATTAGGAGGCCCGTTGCTCTTCTTCTGTCCTGGCTTTTATCCAAATAAAGTAGAAGCTCAGAGTCCTGGATGTGGAGACCCTAGTAAGGTGTTAAGAAATCCTTTACGACCTAAGGGTCTTGTTTTGAGGTTGTATGACCAGTGTAAGATGTGCATATTCATATATGTTCTGCTCCTAGTCATCTTCAATTGGGTAAAATTATATAGGCTGATATGTTTGACCAATCACAGATGATTTCTTTGTTCTCTTAGAAACTATAATAGTTTAGGCTCTTTGCTGGTTGAGATTAGCTGATGTCACTCTGTATGTATGTTGTCTCCTTATTGTAAAATAATAATTGTTTAAGCTTCAACCTAGCAGTGTTTTGTGTATTATTTCATATTTGTGTTTAGTGTTTTGACATGGTTTCAGCAACATGGACCCCACATGTGAAGTCCATGTGGGCTGGCTAAATGGGCCCCATAAGGGATGTAAGTGGGAAAAGTGGGTATAGGCATAAACAGGGCAAATTGTATGGGTCCCACATGGTTTCAGTAACATGAGCCCCACATGTGAAGCCCATGGCTGGCTAAATGGGCCCAATTTAAGGTCCATTCTGATCCCACATGGGTCTCATCCAGTTGGGCCCCACTTGAAACCCAGTCAGAACCCACTTGAAGCCCATATGGGCAAACGCAGGTGGGACCATCATGGAAACTGCAAACAAAACAAACCCACTTGGGACCCATATTTGCTGCCCAAACTTAACCCTTATGGGGCCCACATGGACACGCTGGCTGGGTGCTAATTATAAATAATTATCTGTGGAATTGGTCGACCGATAACAGTTGTAGTATCAGTACTGCACTGTAACATAAACCACAGCTACATATCTTCTTCATTCTCTAACTTACTGATTAAATTATGATTCATTTTCATCTACAAGTCATGTAAAAATACCTTTTGTGTAAATAGTTAAAAATACACAATAGCAAATTGCATCTTATACAACTTCAAATGAGCTCTTTTACAGTATTTTGACTTTCACAAACCAATCACAATCAATCATTCACATCCTGTATAGACTAGCAACTGTTTCTCTCTTGCTCACCTCGTTGAAGCGTTTCGATAGGCTGTTTAATATACTGTACAGGCGTCTGGTAACCTCTGGAACAGTGTTCAACTCCAGGATGATGACTTTAACTTCATCAGCAAAGCACTTCAGGGTGTCCCTGGGGCAATTCTGCTGGAGAGAGAGAGAGAGAGAGAGAGAGAGAGAGAGAGAGACTGAGATAAAGATGATGCTGTGAAGTCATCAACCTCAGTATCTTTTTTATGTTTTTTATGTATTTTTAATGTGATTTCTTTCATAGAGTCAAATTTCAAAAGTTTCAGTTCACCCAAATAACAGAGAGAAAGATCTTGCCTAATTGTCTCTCAGCTTAGGTTGTTTAGTTTTATCGGTTATCCAGGTTTAAAAACTTCCACATCCTTACTTCCTTAACCCTCCTGTTGTCCTCGAGTCAAGGAAGGAAGGGAGGGAGGAAGGAAGGAAGGATGGGAGGTAGAAAGAAGGAAAGGGGGGAGGAAGGGAGGGAGGAAAGGAGGGAGGGAGGGAGGGAGGAAGGAAGGAAAGGAGGGAGGGAGGAAGGAAGGAAAGGAGGGAGGAAGAAGAAGGGAAGGAGGGAGGGAGGAAGGAAGGAGGTAAGGATGGAGGGAAGGAAGGGAGGAAGGAAGGGAGGAAAGGAAAGGAAAGAAGGAAGGGAGGAAGGAAGGACGGAGGAAAGAAAGAAGGAAGGAAGGTAGGAGGGAGGGAGGGAGGAAAGAAGGAAGGAGGGAGGGAGAAAGGAAGGAAAGAAGGACAGAGGAAAGAAGGAAGGGAGGAAGAAGGGGGGGAAGAAAGATAGAAGGAGGGAGGGAGGGAGGAAGGAAAGGAAGGAAGGAAAGAAGGAGGGAGGGTGGAAGGAAGGACAGAAGGAAGGAAGAAAGGGGGAAAGAAGGAAGGGAAGAAAAAGAGAGGAAGAAAAGAAAGAGAGAAGGAGGGAGGGAGGAAGGAAGGACAGATGGAAGGAAGGAAGGGAGGAACAGTCAAAACAGACGGGGTCAATTTGACCCGGGAGGACGACACGAAGGTTAAATCAGCCCATTCGTTATAAATAGAGACAACAACAATAGATACAGCAGCTGTCATCCACAATCAAGCATCTTAACAGCATCATCATCCTCACAACAACATCGGCACCAACCACTGACACACAGTAAAAAGCCAGATGCAAAAAACCAAGATCAGTGGGTTATTCCTGTTATGCAGCTTTATGGCTGAAGGGATAAAATAATTTGCATAACTATTTTTTTTTGCGTGCCGGTACATAATAACGCCGGCCTGAGAGCATCGTTACAAATGAATTGTGAAGCATGTGATCAGGTTGGCACATTATTCTATTAGCCTTCTGGATCAAAGTCACTGAGCTTGACACCAGAGATCTTGGAGCAGACGATGACAATGTCATTTAACCTTCGTGTCGTCCTCCCGGGTCAAATTGACCCCGTCTGTTTTGACTGTTCCTTCTTTCCTCCCTTCCTTCCCTCCGTCTGTCTGTCCTTCCTTCCTCCCTCCTTCTCTCTTTCTTTCCTCCCTTCCTTCTTTCCTTCCTCCATCCCCCTTTCTTCCCTCCGTCTGTCCTTCCTTCGTCCCTCCTTCTTTCCTTCCCTCCTCTCTCCCTCCTTCTTTCCTTCCTTCCTAACTTTTCTTCCTCCCTTCCTTCTTTCCTCCCTCCCTCCTTCTCTCTTTCTTTCGTCCCTTCCTTCCTCCCTCCTTTCCTTCGTTCCTCCCTTCCTTCTTTCCTTTCCTCCCTACCTTCCTTCTTTCCTCCGTGCTTCCTTCTTTCCTTTCCTTCTCTCTTTCTTTCCTCCCCCATACCTTCCTCCCTTCCTTCTTTCCTCTGTCCTTCTTTCCTCCCTACCTTGTACCTTCCTTCCTTCCTTCTTCCTCCCTCCTTTCCTTCCTTCCTTCCTCCCTTCCTCCCTCCTTCCATTCCTTCTTCTTCCCTTCCTTCCTTGACTCGAGGACAACAGGAGGGTTAAACACTTTTTGTCTTTCACAGATAAACCATAAAACCAGCATATAAAGGAAAAAGTTAAAAGACTCAATGAAAGTTTGGTAAAAGATACATAAAACATCCTGACAGACACCAATAGAGCTTAGTTTCCTCAACAAATGAACTCTTTGATTTGCTCGCTTAATGAAGCCTTCAGTATTCTCACTGAACTTCAATTGCGAGTCAAAAACAGTGCCTCCTCACCGTGTATGATGCTGGCTTTTGGTTCGACGCTAAACTTCCTAAAATCTATAATGAGTTGCTTTTGTTTTTGACACATTTAAATGGAGGAAGCTGTCATCACACCATCTGACAAATTCAGAAAGGGCACCATCATGATTGGTGTCATCCGAGAACTTGACAAGTAGCTGTTTCGTCCTTAATCCCTCCCTCCCTTTCTTTCATTCTTTCTTTCTTTCTTTCTTCCTGTCAAGCAAGTTTCTGGTGTTTGTTGCTGAGAGGTGAGGAGGGTTTATATATATATTGTTCTTTATTTTCTAACAGTTTTTTTTGTTTGCTTATTGTGCTTATTGTGAGGCATTTGCATTTATCTTTTGGGTACTGTTAGCAAAGTTTATTTAGTGTTTTTTCCGTGTTTTCTTGGCAGGGATGGCGTCTTCTGAGACGTCTTCTTCCGGTGCTACGGTGGGGCAGTTGCTGCTGGAGGTGGGAGAGCAGGTAGGGCACGTTAACACCTCTTGCGCCTCCCGTATAGCAAAGCTGTAGTAGTGTTTATGAATGATCAGGGAATTGTCACTCAACTTCTTGATTCTGGCTTGGAGTTTAATGATGAGTTTCTGCAAGTCTCCCCGCTGGCGGTTCCGTCAACCTGGATTACCGTGTTAGGAGATCCTCCCTTTGTTCCCAATGAGGCGCTGGAGAAGGAGCTGAAGCGGTTTGGTAAATTTGCGAGCAGTCTGCGCTCGGTGGGTCTGGGTTGTTAGGATTTAAAACTGAAACATGTTCAGTCTCTGCGGAGACAAGTATTCATGTTTTTGGACTCTCCCACTCAGACACGGGAAATATCTTTCCAAGTTAAACATGAGGAAACTTTATGGTGTACGTCAGCTCCTGGAGCGGCTGGGGGATCCAGTGTTGAAGGATTTCTGACAGAAAGTTCAGCGGGAAAAGGGGCGATCAAGATGAGAGCAGAACAGGAAGCACTCGTAGCTATTGTGGAGCAGAAAGAGGCTGAGTTTGAGAGGAGAGCAGAGAAAGAGGTGACTGAGGATGTTGAGGCTGAGCTGTTAAAGGACAGTCTTGATGATAATACAGATATGGACATGGAGGATGACTCTGATGGTGTTTCTGTGGCAGACAGTGTCTCCCAGAACACTGACATATATTCTCTGGACGAGATCATTCACTTCTTGGAGTAATTATTTTCCTGATGGTGAAAAATTCATCCAGACGGTGAACACTCTGGACAAGGTTGTGAGTCCTTCGACGCTACCATTTGAAAAAACACGTCACTGCTATAGGAAAACAATTGAAAAAGTCCAAAAGTAAAAGAATGACGAAAAATGAAAGTCTCCAAGTAAAAACAACATGATCATACAACACTGGGTGTTTATTCTCTGTTGGGTTTTTCTGTCTGTATCCTTACTGTCTTGTCTCTCTCCTCCTATGCAAGTCTTGAGGGTGGCCTCTTTAAATATAAATGGGGGTAGAAGTGCACAGAAGAGGGCATTAGTATCAGAGATAGTCAGTCAAAAAAAGCTTGATGTAGTTTTTTTGCAGGAAACACATTGTGATAATATGAATGAGGCAGACTGGGGTTTATGGTGGAGGGGGCAGCATGTACTCAGTCATGGCTCCAATCTCAGTGCAGGAGTTGCTGTGTTATTCAGGAGTTAGGTAAAGGCCAAATCAGGGTTTTCTGCCAGCAGTATACGTCATACTCCACTGCTAAGATCAAAAGAGCTGTGCAGCAGTTAGAGGTAGAAATAACACACAGCTTAACAACATGGCTGCACCAACCAGATTCTTCTTCGGCCTGGAGAGATCGGTGGCTCAAAAAAAAGGATGGTGTGTCTTCGCCTGCCTGATGGGAGGCTAACTTCTAACCAGGCTGAGATTAGGAGGCATGCAGTGGCCTTCTATACTGACCTGTTTGGAGCTGAAAGCTGCAATATAGATGCTGCTGCAGGATCTTCCACAGCTGAGTCCTGAGGAGAGACACACCCTGAGCTTGGACATCTCCCTTCAGGAATTGACAGCTGAAAGGCTCCAGGCATGGATGGATTACCTGCAGATTTTTTAAAACACTTTTTGGGTGAACTTGGGCCTGACCTGCTTGATGTTTTAAAGGAATCTTTTGTTGAAGGGACCCTTCCAGCTTCTTGCAGGCACGCAGTGATCTCCCTCCTGCCTAAGAAGGAAGATCTAACACTTCTAAAGAACTGGAGACCAGTTGCGCTTTTGTGCACAGACTACAAAATTCTCTCTAAGCTTTATCATTCACATATCTCATTTTTCACATCTGTGATTTATATAATGTTGATGTGGGTGTAGTTTCCATTGATCAGGAGAAGGCCTTTGATCGTGTTGACCACTCTTTTCAGTTTGCCACACTGCAGGCTTTTGGTGTTGGGGAGCACTTCCTGTCCTGGGTGAGGCTATTGTATAATGGTGCAGGTTGTGTGTTAAAGGTGTGGGGGGAGGTCTTAGTCGTACTGTACCAGTCACGAGAGGGATCAGGCAGGGGTGCCCCATTTCAGGCCAGCATTGCAGTCTGGCCATCGAGCCTCTCCTCCACAGACTGACGTCCAGGCTGGGGGGTCTCTCTCGGTCAGAGCTGGCAGACTGCCCCCCTGTGGTCATTTCAGCATACGCTGATGATGACAATGTTTTTGTCAGGGACCAGGTGGACGTTCAGGAGTTAGAGGCTGGGCTGGCTCTGTATGAGAGAGCCTCCTCAGGCAGGGTAAACTGGGGGAAGAGTGGAGCTTGTCTGGTGGGGAAGTGGAATTCAAGACATCCTCCTAGTCTTCCTTGGAGCCTTAGCTGGGGAACAGAAGGTTGGAAGATTTTAGGTGTCCATCTAGGCAACGAGGACATAGAGAGACATAATTGGGAGGGAGTGTTGGGAAAGGTGGAGGCCAAGTTGTCTAGGTGGAAACGGCTGCTCCCCCAGCTGTCCTACAGGGGAAGAGTCCTCGTTATCAATAACCTGGTCGCCTCATCTCTGTGGCACAAGCTACAAGTACTGGTTCCACCACCTGGTCTTATGGAAGCATTACAGCGGCTCCTTGTGGACTTTTTCTGGTCGGGTCATCACTGGCTGCGGGCAGGTCCTGTATCTCACTGTCTCTCCCTGTTCTTTCTTTCTTTCTTTCTTTCTTTCTTTCTTTCTTTCTTTCTTTCTTTCTTTCTTTCTTCTTCTTTCTCGCATCTGTTCTGTTGTAATTGCACTCAGGATACATTTTCGTACGTACGTTGCGCATAAATGGGCCTTTATAATGTAAGATCATGCCAAACTAGTTGATATGGTGTTTTATTGAGAATTTACTGTTTTTAAGCAAGTTGAATTATTTGGTACAACGTTTTTATGGTTACACCACTTAGACATTTTTGCCATAATCCTCTAATATATTCTCTCTAAATGGATTAAAAGCAGAAATTTGATGCTGGGTCCACAAAAAAAGAACGTTTGCAAGTTATTCATACGTTTATTTTCACATTTTAACCCCTTTAAATTTAAACTAAGCCACATGTACACAAAACAACCTCATTGACCCTTAAAGAAATGTGGATTCCCATGAATCACAGTTAAAACCTAATCCAGTAAGAATGCTGCACAGCTGAGGCTTACACTGACTGGCTGTAATTTATTGTTTTGTTGAGGCCAGCTTGGGACCTTTGTCTTCCTGAGTCTGCAATAAGTTGAGTAGATAACAGTTGTCAGGATGTGATATTACAGCATGAGAGTCTGAGCAGAGGGAAAGCACATACCTCATAGTCTATGACGGTGGGAGTGTAAAGTTTGCAGCCCAACCTATTCTGAGGAGAAAGAAAGAGTTAACAGTACCTGCACCTGCACAATCATTACAAAATATTTTACTATTACAAGATAATATGACACACACATATCAGCTTTCCCCACAACATACTGTAACGTGTTAGATTAGGATGTAACAGCATGGGATCACTCAATTCAAATCATTATAGATATAATAGTTGGATTATTTTATCAATTAATCTATTTATCATTTAGTCTATAAAATGTATAATGAGAATGCCCATTTCCTAAAGCCCATGATAACACAATAAACATTAAATGTCCTGTTTTGTCCCAACCAACAGTCCACAATTCAGAGATATTCAGTTTACGATCAGTGAAGAGTGAAGAAACCATAAAATATTAATTTGCACTCTTAATATATTCATTTCAGAGGCTAGAACCAGAGAATTTAGACTTTTTTGTCTCTAAAAAAGCTTTAAATTGACTGACTTTATTGATTTTGTTGCAAGCAACTACTTGATTAATCGACTCATTGTGCTATATTATTACAAATATACTAGTATTTTCCTGTCATCTGCTTGTATTCTCATTGTTTTGCTACTTTCAGGATGTTTCTGGGTGTAAATCCTTTTGGGAGTGGGCTAGTCGCCTCCACTCAGTAACAGCCCTCATATGCCAGATCAGTCTGTCTCTGAGAGTAGACCTGGCTTTGAAATGCGTCTTGGGTCTTTCGTCAAAATATAACTCACCAAGACTCAGACTTATTTTATTGTCATTTCTTCACCAAGGAACATGGAAAAAAAAGAATCACTAAAAACTAAACAGCAACTAAAGTGCAACAGCATCAAGTGCAACCTCATAAAGTGCCATAAAGGGAGTGGACAGTAAAAGCATGCAGCAATCAAGGGTTAAGCTGTTTAGCAGCAACAACAAAGCGCCCATCTTTGTTGTTTATTCCAGTTTACTTCCACTTTGTAAAGAAGCAACACCCCCATTTTCACTGACTGACATCCTCATAGCTGTAGACCCCAAAATGCATCTCTGCATTATTCAACTCTCTATGGTCTCCAACCTCGAAATAACTTAATCAGAACGACATGGGAAGATGTACTGAGCATGAAATTAACAGATCAGCAATGGGCTTTGGTCCACTCCTCCTCCATATGTGCCCATCATGGCCTAATCCAAAGTAAAGTCCTCCACAAAGTCAGCCAGAATGTACCTCACTGTTAGTCACGCCTGCAACAGATGCAAACAACTGCTTATCAAACTCACATGGTTGGGTCTTAACATTCACCACCAGTCAAAAGTTTTAGAACTTTTCCAGTTTTTTATTGAAATTCAAGCAGTTCAAGTCCAATGAATAGCTTGAAATGGTACAAAGGTAAGTGTTGAACTGCCAGAGGTTAAAAAACAGGTAAGGTTACCCAAAACTGAAAATTATACAAAAACACTTAAAAATGTAGGTCTTTCCTACAGAGAAAACATGCGAAGAAAGTCAAGGTGTCAGTGAGTACAGTTTCCCTCAGAAACTGGAGGAAACTCTGAAAGGAAGAGGTCTGGCAGACCCAAAGCCACAACAGAGTCAGAAGACAAGTTTCTGAGAGTCAACAGCTTGCGTGATCGGCAGCTCATAGGACAACAGCTTCAAGCTTCATAGTGTTCGTAGTAAGCAAGTCTCAGTTTCTACTGTGAAGAGAAGACTTCCTGTTGCAGGTTTGACAGGTTGAGTTGCAGCTAGAAAGCCATTGCTAAGAGTCAAAATAAGAAGAAGAGGCTTGCCTGGGCCATGAAACACCACCAATGGACTACTGAAGACTGGAAGAAGCTGTTACGGACTGATGAATCAACATTTAAAATATTCTGTTCATCACGCAGGAGTTTTGTAGGCCGTCGAGTAGAAAGGATGGTTCCTCAGTGTGGGACATTAACTGTTAAACATGGAGGAGGAAGCATGATGCTCTGGGGCTGTTTTTTCTGGATCCAGGGTCGGCTACGACAGCATTCTGCAGCACCATGCAGAACCCTCTGGTATGCACGTAGTTGGTCAGGGGTTCATCCTACAGCAAGATAATGACCCAAAACATCAGTCCAAGCTATGACACTATTACCTTAGGAACAAAGACCAAGACGGTGAGCTAGAAAACATTTTTTCAATAAAAAACTGGAAAAATTGGGGTGTTCTAAAACTTTTGACCGGTAGTGAAAATTGACAAGATTTTGGGAGAGAGCGCTTCAAACACCATAAGCACAGTCTTTACCCAGACCATTCCCCTCAACCCATTATCAACCATTTTTGGCACCAATCCTGACATTAACCTTGTTGGCCCAGCGACTGATCTCACTCGAGTGGAGGCTCACTAATCCCCCATCGCCTGACTGTTGTGTCAAGGAGGTTTTTCACAATCTAAAACTTGGAAAAACTTTGATTTTCACTCATCAGCTCCACCAAGAAACTCCAAGATTAATGGAACAATCCTTGACTTGTCTTTACAGTCCAATACAGTCAACGTGTCCTTGTTTAGAGCAAGTAACACATTGGATGAACCAACATTTCCTTCAAATAAATCAGGACAAAACTGAGGGGAATTGTTTTTGGCAATAAAGAGAAGAGGATTGCCGTCATTAAACATCTGGAGTCGCTCTCTCTAAAAACTAGGGACCAAGTCCTAATCCTTGGTGTGCTGATATCAAATCAATCACCAAAACAGCCTTCTATCAGCTTAAGAACATATCCAGAGGGAAGGGTTTTAGGTCCCAAACAGACCAGGAAAAGTTGACTCGACTACTGTAACTGTCTTCTGACTGGACTCCCAGATAAAAAGCATTAAACAGCTGCATTTCATTCAGAACGCTGCAGCTCGAGTTTTAACCAGAACAAAGAGATCAGAGCACATTACTCCAGTTCTAAAGTCTTTACACTGGCTCCCAGTCAGCTACAGAATAGATGTTAAAGTTCTGCTACTGGTCTACAAATCACTGAATGGTTTAGGTCCAGAATACATGAATGACATGTTAGTAGAATATAAACCCAGTAGGGCTCTGAGATCTACTGACTCAGGTCAGATAGTGGAGCCCAGAGTTCAGACTAAACATGGTGAAGCAGCTTTTACACAACTGGAACAAACTACCAGCATAACTGAAATCAGGTTAAAAACACTTCTCTTCTCCTGTGCTTATGATTGAGCTCTTTCAAAGCACTTTAAATGTTAATCTTTCATTTGCACTCTATGTCCTTTAAATATTTTAAAGCAAATCATTATTTTATGCTGCAACCTTATATTTAATGCTCCATTCTAGTATTTTATTTCTCTCTCTTTCTATTTTTCTGTACTTTGTTTTTATTATTACAGACCTGCCAACCTTGGCAAAATATTTTGAGTACCACTTGTGTCATGCAGCTTTTTTCGCAGACTTTTGCAACTCCATCGCTTTGCACACAGTGCCTCAGCTGTGCTGACAGCCACAAGTTAACTGCATTGAATTATTTCAATACTCATTTAATTAAAATTATTTTAGTATGTATTTAATAAAAATGTTAATAATTTATTTTGTATATTGCATGTTTTAAAGTTTGGGTTTTATTTCTCAAATTGCATGTTTTTATGTTTTTTTGTTTCCAATTCTTAATGTTAAATGTTTGTTTTATGTAGAGTTCATTGAGTTGCCATTGTGTATGAAATGCGCTGTATATAAATAAAGCTGCCTTGCCTTTAGACTCAGAAGAACACTAAGGCCCCATTCCTACACTTCTGTCCTACAGCAGTGGCTCACCCTTAACTCAGGTGGATAAGGGTTAAGGGGGGTTTCTAACATACTGTTGCACAATTATGCCTTATCTGTCACTGTCATTATTAGGGCTGGGTATCGTTTTAAAAATGACGATACCAGCACCAATCCCTTTGTATGTCTGCTCAAACGTTTGGTAGAGGTCACTTTGTGTCATGATATCTGGTCAAAAACTAAAACCTATTGAACCCATTTAACTTTTAGGTCAATCTTTACCACTTGTATTAGGTAGATTGTGTTATGGTTGTTATAGATACAGGTTGTTCTATGGTTGCTATAGATACAGGTTGTTCTATGGTTGCTATAGATACAGGTTGGTCTGTGGTTGCTATAGATACAGGTTGTTCTGTGGTTGCTATAGATACAGGTTGTTCTATGGTTGCTATAGATACAGGTTGTTCTATGGTTGCTATAGATACAGGTTGTTCTATGGTTGCTATAGATACAGGTTGTGCTATGGTTGCTATAGATACAGGTTGTGTTATGGTTGCTATAGATACAGGTTGTGTTATGGTTGCTGTAGATACAGGTTGTGTTATGGTTGCTATAGATACAGGTTGTGTTATGGTTGCTGTAGATACAGGTTGTTCAATGGTTGCTATAGATACAGGTTGTGTTATGGTTGCTGTAGATACAGGTTGTTCTATGGTTGCTATAGATACAGGTTGTGTTATGGTTTCTATAGATACAGGTTATACTTTAGTGTATGACTTTCATTTTTTCATCTAGTATATGAACAGAATGAGTTTCTAACATGTTTTTAATAAAAGCTTAGGACAAATGAGGTCTGAATAAAAGCAGAAAATTGTATAAAATCTAAATTATTTGATTTTTACACTTATGTATTTAACTAATAACTCAAATTCACCGCTACATCCAAGAACACTTGTGTTGATTGGCTGTGAGTAAGTCCATACAAATAGTCATATTCTCGAGCTCTGGGTGCCAAAAGGATCGATTGCAGGTATCGTTTGACGGGAGATGTTTCGATACTACTTGGTATCGATTTATATTGGTGGATACCTTAAAGGTATAGAGTACTGATACCCAGTCATAGTCATTATACTGAAAAATCCAAATAAAAAGAGTGGGGTGATCTGATCACAAGAAGATAGTGCTCAGTACTCCAAGTTATGAATGCAAGACGCATTGCGGACACATTGATATCAGGCGGGGAGTTCTGGTCCTCTGAAATGATGCCAACGCGGAAGTAACTTAAAACTGCATTCTATCAAAAGGCCACCAGGGGGCGACCGTTTTGGTGTCAAAAGGACTTCCGTCTCTATACAAGTCAATGGAGAATTCACCAACTTCTCACTTGATTTCTAACCTCAGTAAACATTTTCAAAATGTGTTTATGGTCTCAATCGCTAGTTTAAAGCCTTCTTCAATGCAGTATGATGTTCATTTGGGACATTTTGGCCTCCCTGATTTTATATGTGACGATAAAGCAGGGTATGCATTAGGGCGTGGCTACGTGGTGATTGACAGGTTGATTGGTTCACAGGTTCAGGAGGGCGCCTCATGCTCCTCCTGATGCCCATATAAGTAGAATCCATGTTTTTATTTTTCCCAGCATGCACCGGAAATTTTCAAGATGGCGCTGCTCAGATCCGATACTATTGGCCTCCGAGCAGCAGTCCACAAACCAATGGGTGACGTCACGGATGTTACATTGTGTCCATTTCTTATATACAGTCTATGATTGATATCCACGAACCGACTCGGGATGCATTTGAGGAACAGGGCCTCTCAGGACTGTATGCCAACTTTAGTTTACCTTCAACACTCGCTCGCATAGACGTTGTAATGTATTGATCTCTTTCATAAGTCCTGTTTCCATTAAGGAAGTTCTAAGTAAAATTTAAGAGGCGGGAACGTCCTCTCACTCGGTCCTCTCAACCGTTGCGTCTCCATTGCAGAGTAGGAACTTGATAGGACCCACCGGACTATGACCTTATCATTCTGCAAAGGTTTATAGGCTGGGTGGATATTTTTGGTTACGCACAGTGTAAGTAACCCGAGGCAGGGACTCGTTTTGCCACCCTAAAAGTTCTGGGAAATTATCCTTCAGGTGAGGTTACTGCTATGGAGACATGCAAAAAACGGTCACGGCCCCGTAAAATGACCCCGAAGTTCCTGCAGTGGAAACAACCCTAATATTCCTCTTGTAGATGAAGGGGATTTTGGGACTTAGCGTTTTCAGTCTGACTGAACAAGACCTAACAAGACATGTGTTGTCATGTGGCCCATTTCATTCCTGAGAATCTCACAGCATTAATCTGCATTAATCTGAACAATGACTCAACTCCAGTTGGACGTTATTGATTGTGGTGCAGAAAAGCTGTTATGAGTAATCTTTGGTAAGAGCCACATACAGTCCAATATGATCTCATGTGGGCCGGATTATTAAAAAAGATGGGAGGAAGGAAGGAAGGAAGGAAGGAAGGAAGGAAGGAAGGAAGGAAGGAAGGAAGGAAAAGAGCTACACTCTTAACCACATCTGAAGCCTGTATGAGCCATGTTTTTATAATAGGTAATTCAATTTACTTTATTTACTGGAGTGTAATTGGTTCCTGATGGTATCACATGCTGATCATTCCTCTGCTGTGCTGTTGCTGTGCCGCTAGCGCAACAACAACAACGACTAAACAGAGCTTTTAATGTGTTGAGTGAGAAAAACAAAAAAACATACTTGTTAGTTTAACAAATATTTAACAAGTTTTAGTTGAGTTTTTATGTAGTTTGAGTTTTTCAGGTATTTGGAGGAAAGCTTTGATTATTAGAAGCTGTAAAGCAGGGACGTGAAACATGCGGCCCGCGGGCCAGAACCGGCCTGCCGAGGGGTCCAATCCGGCCCAGGGGCGATTCTAGGATCAGACCTTTAGGGCCTGATTTACTCAGATCCCAAATAAAGGTACTAAATAGCGTGCACAGTGCAATATATTGAGTGTTTAGTTATTGTGCGTTTTGCAGCTGATCTACTGAGAATAACTGTAAATGAAAACAGGAGCAACAGGTGCAGACAGCAGTATTTAAATGAGGGTTTTGTGTCTTAATGGAGAGTTTGGACGAGCAGAAAGCTGCAAGAACAAAATGAAATGTGATCAGGTTCTCAATATATTGAGTTATAACAAAAACTAATATTACCAGAAAAACAACATATGGGAGAGTATTAGTGACAAAGTCAATGCTGTTAGTAAAACCAACCACAAATATTCCACTTAAGACTCCGTCCTGTGTGTATTTTGTCATTGTGTCTCCGTCTCCTCGTCTCCATAGTAACAGCAGGTTAATACCTGCCCTTCAAACATTTTATAGACACAGTTAGCGTGAGAAAAATTACCTTCAGGCTTGGTGAGACACAATGTGTGTGCTAAATAACATATTTACATTTTTATCCTCCCTGAATTTTACACACTGAGGTAAAAACGTCTCATATTACATTCATTACAGTAAACTACTAATATTACATTAACTACGGTAAACTACTAAATGGACAGCTTATATTATCTTGCACAGTAGAAAGACTCAAACCTCAGTGCGCTGCATTAGTAGATCAGATTGCATACATTTTTTTGCAGGTGATGTCAAGTTTGCACACGTTTCTATACACGCAGACCTTTAATAAATCAGAGCTTTAGAGAGGCATGTGTGACATACAATGCAAGTGTTCAAACCCCCTGCTAAATTACACATTTCACTAGATAACGTAAATTACAACAAGAAATATTATTATACATAGTAGAGTGGGCTACTATAGTTTATGATGATAATGATTCAGAATAAACTATCACAGATTTCTACAGAGAGGATTCTATAGTTAGTTAGATAGTTAATGAACTGATAGTTAATGCACTGCATACAGCAGGAAAGCACTGCAACGCATAGTGAATACAGCTGGGAAGATCATTGGTGCCCCACTCCCCTCCTTACAAGACAAATACGCCACCCGCCTCATCCGTAAAGCTACCTCGATTGTGTGCGACACCAACCCCCCCCGCACACAGTCTGTTCACCCTCCTGCCCTCTGGAAGGAGGTATAGGAGCCTCCTGTCCTCTGGAAGGAAGTATAGGAGCCTCCTGCCCTCTGGAAGGAGGT
>NC_084974.1:31981504-31994004 GCF_963691925.1 Scomber scombrus | reverse complement strand
TGCTCTGAACATGATATCTAAGCAGGACTGGGACTCACTTACTTAAGACTGAAAGCAGATGATAAAAAAAGAGAAAAAAGAAAAGAGGATAAACTGTGAAACTCGTACCATGTTTAGTGTGCTGTTGAGTAAGTTGTTTACATGTATAATGCCTTCCTGGCTGCAGGGAGTTAGACTGGACTGTTGCGGTGTCAGCGTTGGCAGACAGATGAAGCATAGAAGCACAGTCCCGAGAGCTGGCCTCATTCTCGGCATGGCACTGGCAGTAAAACCATCATCTGTGTCACATTATCTGCTGCTGGTTGATGTCTGGCACTACGGCATCCTGCTGGAAACACACCACCTGTGTGGTCCCTCATGGAGTCTCCGGATTCAGGCGTGAAGTGAAGCCGTGAGGTCGTCGGTCCCACTTGAAGAAGCTACAGCAAACACACACGCATGTCCTCCAGATTTTCTTGTAATCCAATAAAAGATGGTAATTTATAAATCCCAGATGTGAGTGTGGAAGTGTGAATGAGGCTGCCAGGTGCCAGGGTGCAGGTGGAAGTTGTAAAACAGCTGGATGACAGAGAGCAGAGATCAGTCAGCAATGATTCACAGCTTCACAAAAGAGAAAAAACACAAAAAAACATGTGAAAGTAGCTCCAGAGAAAGGAAAAAATTAAAAATTCTCCAGTCCACACATCAAATTTAAAGCTGCATTTTGACTCCTTCAGTAAATCCTCAGATTAGGTCCACAGCTGGAAATAAAAAGTGTTCAGATAATTACCTTAAAAAAGTAAAAAACTAAACCATGAAGCAGAAAGAAAACCCAAAAATATTTCATCAGAGGAAGAAAATAACTTATTTCAAAGCATCAACAAGTGAATTCTTCCTCTTCAGTTCACTGTTTTGTTTTTACTTAAAAAGGGGAAATAATGTCCCAGAGCAGATTAGTGAAGTGAATCCATGAACTTCCCTCCAGAGATCATAGATTTTTGTATTCTCTCACTCCACCAAACAGCTGCAGGAGTTGTTGAGGAGCCGTTTGGTTTCCTCTCCAGTTCAGTGGAAAAAGAGACGAGCTTCCACCAGCGTGCCGCTCTCTGTCTCAGCCTTACTCTCCTTACTCCTCTCCGTCTTCACTCTTTCACTTTCTCACTCCTCCCACTCCTCCTCCTCCTCTATTTAAATCTTGAGGGACATTCAATCTTCTCCCTTTATTTATATATATATATTTTTTAGGATGAATAGTTTTTCTCCTGAATTTTCTGCAGAAATGAAATGAATCAAACATTCCTGTTCTGGTTTTTTAAATGTGTTCGTGTGTAACTTTGATAGGAAGTTATAAAAGGAGACATTTGATAGTGTGAGCTCTGTTTTATTACACTTTTATCACCGGAAGCTTATTGCATAATATCCGCCGGTCATAATAAAAGAAACAACAGAACTTTAAGCATTACTTTTGGCACAGAATGACATCAATATAAACACATGTGAGTTTTATTAACTAACCAAAACTATTTATTTGAGGAATTATGTGTTTATGGATGACACGATATACAGTTGTATTAGTTTAAGCAGACCATTGTTGTGACTCAGATGAAGATCAAAACACATTTTATGACCAATTTATGCAGAAATCCAAGTAATCCCAAAGGGTTCACATACTTTTTCTTCCAACTGTATATCTGGAAGCAACATGGATTCTGTTATTAACCCTCCTGTTGTCCCAGAGTCAAGGAAGGAAGGGAGGAAGAAGGAAGGAAGGAAGAAAGGGAGCAAGAAGGAAGGAAAGGAGGGAGGAAAAAGGAAGGAAGGAAGGAAGGGAGGGAGTAAGAAGGAAGGAAAGGAAGGAAAGGAAGGAAAGGAAGGATGAAAGGAAAGAAGGAAGGTAGGAAGGAAGGAAAGTATGAGGGAGTGAGGAAAGAAGGAAGGAAAGGAGGTAGGAAGGAAGGGAGGAAGGAAAGAAGGTAGGAAGGGAAAGGAAAGAAGGAAGGAGGGAAGGAAGGAAAGGAAAGGGAAAGAAGGAAGGAAGAAAGGGAGAGGAAGGAAATAAAGAGAGAAGGAGGGAGGAAGGAAGGAAGGAAGGACAGACGGAAGGGAGGAAAGAAGGAACAGTCAAAACAGACGGGGTAGATTTGACCCGGGAGAACGACAAGAAGGTTAAACCCCATAACGAGGAAACTGATTCGTCATCACAGCTGCTTCTCTGGTTAATAATCTACCAGCAGGGCTCATCTATCAGAGTTGTAAATATTTCCGGTATCTATCAGATTGCAGCCACGCATGAGGCATGATGATTTATTTTGGTTCAGATATCGGGACGGAAACATGAACTTTACCTCCACTTTGGCTTCAGGTGTGACTGAGCCATTAAAGTGTTGAGGTGTTTCTTTGGTTGATTTTGAATCTATGCTCCAGCTGAGTTGTCATGCCAACAGGGGAAATTTATCTTCATCTAGTCATGGTTATATAATAATGTGTCTTTATATTGGAGAGCACCGATATATCAGTCAGCTGATATTACCGGCATTACTGTCCGATGTGTGCCGATATTTTTAACCTTCGTGTCGTCCTCCCAGGTTAAATTGACCCCGTCTGTTTGGACTGTTCCTTCTTTCCTTCCTTCCTTCCTCCCGTCTGTCCTCCCTCCCTCCCTCCCTCCTTCTCTCTTTCTTTCCTTCCACTCTTTTTCCTCCCTTCCTTTCTCCATCTCAATCCAAACTTCTCCTTATGTGACCCACCTTGTACAAAAATGGAAATAAAATGCATCTAGCTATAGCTTTATGTCAAAGCTTTTTGGTAAAACCAGGCGGGGAGTCCCGGTCCTCTGAAATGATGCCAACACGGAAGTAATTTAAAACTGCATTCTATCAAAAGGCCACCAGGGGGCGACCGTTTTGGTGTCAAAAGGACTTCCGTCTCTATACAAGTCAATGGAGAATTCACCAACTTCTCACTTGATTTCTAACCTCAGTAAACGTTTTCAAAATGTGTTTATGGTCTCAATCGCTAGTTTAAAGCCTTCTTCAATGCAGTATGATGTTCATTTGGGACATTTTGGCCTCCCTGATTTTATATGTGACGATAAAGCAGGGTATGCATTAGGGCGTGGCTACGTCCTGATTGACAGGTTGATTGGTTCACAGGTTCAGGAGGGCGCCTCATGCTCCTCCTGATGCCCATATAAGTAGAATCCATGTTTTTATTTTACCCAGCATGCACCTGAAATTTTCAAGATGGCGCTGCTCAGATCCGATACTATTGGCCTCCGAGCAGCAGTCCACAAACGGGTGACGTCACGGATGTTACGTCCATTATATATACAGTCTATGGGTAAAATACATCATGGTACTGTTTACAGCAAACAAAATGAGGCTCCTTTCGGTCAAACATGGTGGAGGGTTACAGATGTTTTAGGGTTACTTTGCTGCTTCTGGCACTGGATGCCTTGACTGTGTGAATGAAATCATGGAATATAATGACTTTGGGGCGCAATGTAGTGCCAAGTGTCAGAAAAGCAGCGTCTCTACTCGAGGTCAGAGGTCTTACAACAGGACAATGAGCCAAAACACACGTCAAAAAGCACTCAGACATGAATAAAAACAAAATGCTGCAGAGTTCCGGCCAACAATGAGTCCAGATGTGACACTCAGAGAACACATGTGGAGAGACCTCACAGCCGCCGGGAGAGAAGGCATCCCTCAAATCTGAAAGATCTGGAGCACTTTGCAAAAGAAGAGTGATCCAACATTCCAGTAGAGAGATGTAAGAAACACGTTTGCAATGCAATGGCCATGACTGTATCTTTGTCTCAAGCGTTTGATAAGATAGATAGATAGATAGATAGATCCTTCCTCCCTCCTTCTCTCTTTCCTTCCTTCCCTCCTTCCTTCCTTCCTTCCTTCCTTCCTTCCTTCCTTCCTTCCTTCCTTTCCTTCCTCCCTCCCTCCTTCTCTCTTTCCTCCCCCTACCTTATTTCCTGTCCTTCCTTCTTGCCTTCCTCTTTTCCTTTCTTTCTTTCCTTCTTTCCTTCCTTTCCTACCTCCCTTCCTTCTTTCCTTTCTCCCTCCTTCTTTCTTTCTTTCTCTTTCTTTCCTTCTTTCCTCTGTCCTTCCTTCCTTCCTTTCCTACCTCCCTGCCTTCTTTCCTTTCCTTCCTCCTTCCTTTCCTTCCTACTTCCTCCCTCATTCCCTTCCTTCTTCCGTCCTTCCTTCCTCCCTTCCTTCCTTCTTCCTACCTTCCTCCCTCCTTTCCTTCCTTCCTCCCTCCCTTCCTTCCTCCTTTCCTCCCTTCCTCCCTTGACACGAGGACAACAGGAGGGTTAAAACAGTGTGTGGATCCTCTTTTTCTTTTTGGCTTCATTATTGTGAGTAATGACTCAGTCCGAGCTGCAGCCGACACGTCTCGAGGCTTAAACAATGTTAAGAGTCACAGACGGACGCTAGCTGCTCCCTCCTTCTCTCTTTCTTTCCTTCCTCCCTTCCTTCTTTCCTCCTTCTCTCTTTCCTCCCCCTACCTTCCTCCCTTCCATATTTCCTTCCTTCTTGCTTTCCTCTCTTCCTTTCTCCCTCCTCCTTCTTTTTTCTTTCCTCTGTCCTTCCTTCCTTCCTTTCCTACCTCCCTTCCTTCTTTCCTCCCTTCCATCCTCCTTTCCTCCCCCCTACCTTGCTTCCTTCTTTCCTCGGTCCTTCCTTCCTTCCTTCCTTTACTACCTCCCTTCCTTCTTTCCTTTCCTTCCTTCCTCCCTCCTTTCCTCCCCCCACCTTCCTACCTCCCTTCCTCCCTCCTTCCCTTCCTTCTTCCTGCCTTACGTCCCTCCTCCCTCCCTTCTTCCTCCCCCTTACCTTCCTTCTTTCCTCTGTCCTTCCTTCCTTCCTTTCCTACCTCCCTTCATTCTTTCCTTTCCTTCCTTCCTCCCTCCTTCCTTCCTTTCCTCTTCCCTTCCTGCCTTCCTCCCTCCTTTTCTTCCTTCCTTCCTCTCTCCCTCCTTTCCTTCCTTCCTTCCTTCCTTCCTTCCTTCCTCCCTTCCTTCCTTCCTTGACACGAGGACAACAGGAGGGTTAAAACAGTGTGTGGATCCTCTTTTTTTTTTTTTTTTTTTGGCTTCATTATTGTAAGTAGTGACTCAGTCCGAGCTGCAGCCGACACGTCTCGAGGCTTAAACAATGTTAAGAGTCACAGACGGACGCTAGCTGCTCCAGCTGACTGCTGGAGAGGTTGGAAGGAGGGAGTTACACATGTTTAGCTTCTGGTAAAAGAAACAAATAATCCGTCCGTCTTTTAATATTCACAGTAAAGTTTGTTATCAGGATTTAAGTAGAACCAGCTGGAAAGTCCCTTCTGTTTCATTAAAATGAAGCAGCCTGGGATTTTATTTCTGGATTTCACAGTATATACATATTTGGTTAAGGGGTCAGTTTATCCAAATGATGCTAAAAGCTGTATGCCATCCATCAGTGGAAGTGTCTGCCCCCCCCCCCAAGTCTCAGACCACCTCTCTGTGATGTTAATTCCTGCAGGAGCTATGGAAGCATTACTACTTCCTGCAGGAGCTATGGAAGCATTACAGGACTATGAGTGCACTGATTGGGACAGAGTTCAAGGTAGCTGCAACTGATGATAAACACATGAGTGTGGAGGACTATGCTGAGTCTGTGACTGCAAACTCTGTTTTGTTGCGTCACCATCAGGGATAGTACCTGGTACCTGATGCTTTTTTAAGTATCTGCTCTGTACTTCCTCCCTCCCTCCTTCTCTCTTTCTTTCCTCCCTCTCTCTTACAAATTAAATCCATAATGAGTAAGAAGCTAAAGGACAACACTACTCTTGTATTTAGTACAGTATTAGAGCACAGCCTGAGGACAGCTAGGACAGCCATCCCAATCATGAGGTTGGTAGTAAGACATCATGGAGGTTGGTTGTCCCTGTGTTATTTTAATGGGGAAAAATACTTCTTCCTCCCTCCTTCCTGCCTTCCTTCCTTCCTCCCTCCTCCCTTCTTTCCTTCCTCCTTTCCTTCCTTCGTCCTCCCCCCTCCTTTTTATCTCCCTTCCTTCTTCCTCCCTTCCTTCCTTCCTTCCTTCTTCCTCCCTTCCTGCCTTCCTCCCTCCTTGACCCTCCCTGTTTTTTTTGCATCTCCATCAGGGATAGTACCTGGTACCTGGTGCTTTTTTTAGTATCTGCTCTGGCGAGGTTCCAAGCGAGCCGAGCCGATACTAAATGCCGATACTAATGTGACGTCAGACTGCCGGCCACTGATTGGTCAGAGAGTCACTGGAAGAGTCATGAGAGCGATGTGTTATGGAGATTTCCTTAATTAAGGTGAGAGAACCAAAGTTATAATCTCTTTCCGGGGTCAATCCACACCTCTCTGAGAATCAGCCCATTCTCCTAATACATAACAAGGCCACACAGATGGTGTCTGATCAGAGCCTTAGTGGGAGCCCAGTCCACAGCACTTTCCCACACTATGAGAGATACACAAGCTAACAAAGCCTAACACAGGTTAACAGAATACTGAAATGCATATGTATATAATGATTATTATTTCTCCACTACAGACGTCCGAAGTAATGGAAGACGACGTGCCTGGTAACGAAACCGAGTCAAGTCGAGTAGAGCCGAATAGTGCCAGAACTGTATAATGGAAAAGCCCCATGAGTCTTCACACAGCTGATGTCTGGAGGACCCTGAGAAGAGTGAACACGGAAAGCAGCCGGCCCTGATAACATACCAGCTGGCTCGGGTTCTCACAGACATCTTCAACATCTCATTGAACAGGCTGTTGTAGTAGGGGAGAACGGGGTTGGTAGTCACACTTTTTACTTTCCCCTTGAATTCCTCATAAACCATAAACTGAATAAATTCCCTTTTAATTTGTAATGGAAGCCTAAAGTGTCAGGTAGGAATAGAGAGGTCTTACTCTCCTTAGCTGATTCTGTTTTAAAAGATATGAACCGTCAAATATGTCTTGTGCACTTCTGGCAACCATCCCCATCATGAGGTTGGCAGTAAGACACCATGGAGGTTGGTAGTAAGACACCATGGAGGTTGGTAGTAAGACACCATGGAGGTTGGTAGAAGACACCATGGAGGTTGGTAGAAGACACCATGGAGGTTGGTAGTAAGACACTATGGGGTTGGTAGTAAGACACTATGGGGTTGGTAGTAAGACACCATGGAGGTTGGTAGTAAGACACCATGGAGGTTGGTAGAAGACACCATGGAGGTTGGTAATAAGACACAATGGAGGTTGGTAGTAAGACATCATGGAGGTTGGTTGTAAGACACCATGGAGGTTGGTAGTAAGACACCATGGAGGTTGGTAATAAGACACAATGGAGGTTGGTAATAAGACATCATGGAGGTTGGTAGTAAGACACCATGGAGGTTGGTAGTAAGACACCATGGAGGTTGGTAGTAAGACACCATGGAGGTTGGTAGTAAGACATCATGGAGGTTGGTAATAAGACATCATGGAGGTTGGTAGTAAGGCATCATGGAGGTTGGTAATAAGACACAATGGAGGTTGGTTGTAAGACACCATGGAGGTTGGTTGTAAGACACCATGGAGGTTGGTAGTAAGACATCATGGAGGTTGGTAATAAGACACAATGGAGGTTGGTAATAAGACATCATGGAGGTTGGTAGTAAGACATCATGGAGGTTGGTTGTAAGACACCATGGAGGTTGGTAGTAAGACACCATGGAGGTTGGTTGTAAGACACCATGGAGGTTTGTAGAAGACACCATGGAGGTTGGTAGTAAGACACCATGGAGGTTGGTAGAAGACACCATGGAGGTTGGTAGAAGACACCATGGAGGTTGGTAGAAGACACCATGGAGGTTGGTAGTAAGACACTATATCTTAAAAAAATATTTAAAATGTTTAGTTTAATTGAAATACAACCTAATACACCCCCTGCACCAATAGAAAACAATCATTCCTATAAGTGCCTTTTTTGTCCTTATATGACAATATTGTTAATTTTCACCTATCTGACTGCTCTGAGCTTCAAATCTGGAGGAGTCTGACTCTTTGTTTGTCTTCCTGATGAGGTTCCTGCTCATTTTGTTATCTTAAAAGAAAGAAAGAACTAGATATATGACACCATATATGTATAAATACCAACATTAGACAACCAACCCCGAAGAGAATGTGACAAACTTCCCCAACTGGGATTTTTTGCTACCAGCAAAGCTAACAACCACATGTTTTGGCGTAGCTAAGAAAAAAACCTCCCTACCTATCGCTCTCTCTTCATACTTTTTAATGGTAATAATTGTTTTATTATAAACTCATTGTGTAAAAGAAGAGAAACACTGAAGAGTTGGATACTAAACGTCCTCTCACCTCAATGTCAAGCAGTTTACTCCAGAAATGATCTGAAGTAACATCTCACCTAAATTCTGAAACGTTCAGTACCAAAACATTTTAACAGCGCCCTCTAGGGCCCGAGATCTGATGAATGTGACAACCAACCCGTGTGACAACCAACCCCGTTCTACCCTATCATGTTTCAAGACTGCGGCCATCATACCAGAGCCCCAAAAAACCCACAATAACATGACTGATTGCTCTGAGAGGCTCGTAAAGGACAGTATTGTCTCACCTCTGTCACAGTTCTGTTCTGCTCTTCTCCTGCTGCTGGTACATTTCCATTCACCACACCCCTGCTCTACTCCTACTAATCAGTGACACCCACCTCATCATATAACTCTGTTCACCTGGACTCTCAGCTGCACCCCATCTGTAATTAAGCCTGTAACTATATATTCCTGGTCAGTGGCGTGCACAGACCTTTTGAAGGGCAGGGGCGAAAAGAAAAAAAAAGAGCACATACAGAGCGTTCTCGCCACTGAAGAGGGCACTTTAGCACACGTTTTTGCCACCCAAGGGGGCAGTTTGATGAAGTGCTGGGCAGTGATGAAAGACGATGGTGATGATGATGACGATGGTGACGGTCAACAGAAAACATCGGAGCTCTACTAACTCCCAGCTTCCCTTTGTATAAATGTCCCGCCGCCACCCAAGTGAACAGGTAAAATAAGGGGAAACCACACCCATGTGTCAATCAATGCATGTGACGCAATACGTGCAGCTGAAGAAAATATAAACATAAACAAAACATATTTTGGCTCCTACAGTTGGGACTTCACTTCCTCCCATCCACATAAAGGCTGTTTGACCAGAGCTCACATCATCATCATCATCATCATCATCATCATCATCAGAGACCCTCTGGGAAGGAGCTTCTGCAGCATTCGTAGCAGAACAGCCAGATTCTGCAGAAGCAGCTTCTTCCCCTGCTAGCCATCAATCTGTTGAATTCCTGGACTTAGACTGTCAGCACAGAGTAAACTCATCCTCTGTTTGACCCCCCAGACTTAACCCATCCTCCCCTACCATACCCCCCCCCCCCCACACACACACACACACACACACACACACACACACACACACACACACACACACACACACACACACACACACACACACACACACACACACACACACATACACTTGGCAATCATTGACAAGGACTAAACATGCAATCGTGTGCTATATCTGAACTCTTAAATGCACTTCACACTGCTGCTGCCTGTATTTCTTTTTATTTATTATTGTTGTCGTTTTATTCAGAGTTTGTCTTCGTGCCTTGATGGTTTATGAGAGTACTAAACTGACAATAAACTTTCTATTTATTTCTTTTACTTTATTGTGTAAAGTATTATTATTTGTGGGCGGCTGTGTCTCAGGAGGTAGAGCGGTCGTCCTCCAATTGGAAGATTGGCGGTTCGATTCCCGGCTCCTCCAGTGTACATGACGATGTGTCCTTGGGCAAGACACTTAACCCCTAATTACTCCCGTTGCCGTGCCAACGGTGTATGAATGCAAGTGAATGGTTAGTTTCCTCCTGATGTGCAGGTTGGCACCCTGCATGGTAGCTCCTTCCATCAGTGTGTGAATGGAGTGAATGAGATGTAGTGTAAAGCGCTTTGAGTGGTCGTAAAGACTAGAAAGGCGCTATATAAGTACAGTCCATTTATTTATTATTATCTTATTAGTATTATTATTATTTACTTGTATACTTCTCTTGCATGCAACGGTCTCAATTTTGTTGTTTTGTCTTTGTTATTATTCCTTTTCTTTCTGTGTTATTATGAGCTTGTCAGACTGTGAAACACTTTGAACCACATTAACCTGCCAGAAAGCTGCTGTGTAAATAAAGTTTGATTGATGGGATGTCTCCTTCTGCTGAGGTAAACTCTGTTTACTCAGCGATCACCGGGTTTAGTTGTGAAGCTTTGAACAAACACAGTTCTTGGGCGGTGTGAAGAACTGATCCATGTTTGCAGAAGTTCAAGATTCAACAGAACAAAATTAATCAAACACTGTAAATAAAACAAAACAAACCCGATGTTACAAAGTTCACCAAATCCACAGAATGAGTGTTTATTCTTCAAATGATGTAAAATGAGTCACTTTATTTTTCTCAACAATTTTATTTGTCTTTTTCTTCTTTTAGTTTCTTTCTGAACCTAGTTTTAGTCTTTTATTAAACTTCTATTTTACTTTTCTTTTGTCTTTATAATCTATTTTAACTTTTAATAGACCTTTTAATAAACCTTTTCTCTTATTCTACTTATTTATTTACTTATTTTTTAATCTATTTATTTATTTATTTCCAATTATTTCATTTTTATTTTCTTGGTCTCCAGTTTTGTCCTTAAATTGTTCTTTGTTTTATTCCTTTTTTAAATTATTATTATTGTTATTGTCTTTTTTTAACCTTCCTGTCGTCCTCCAGGGTCAAATTGACCCCGTCTGTCTTGACTGTTCCTTCTTTCCTTCCTTTCTTCCTTCCATCTGTCCTTCCTCCCTCCCTCCTTCTCTCCTTCTTTCCTTCCTCCATCCCTCCCTCCTTCTTTCCTTCCCTCCTTCCTTCCTTCCCCCGCTTTTCCTCTGTCCTTCTTTCCTGCCTCCCTCCTACTTTCCTTCCTTCTTTCCTTTCCTCCCTTCCTTCCTCTCTCCTTTCCTTCCTTCCTGTCCTTCCTCCCTTCCTTCTTTTTTCATTTCCTCCTTTCCTTACTCCCTCCTCCTTTCCTTCCTTCCTCCTTTCCTTCCTCCCTCCTTTCCTTCCTACTTCCATCCTCCTTCTTTCCTTCCTCCTTCCTCCCTTCCTTCTTTTTCATGTCCTCCTTTCCTTCCTTCCTTCCTCCTTTCCTTCCTCCCTCCTTCTTTCCTTCCTTCCTTCTTCCTCCCTTCCTTCCTTCACTCGAGGACAACAGGAGGGTTACATTGTGTCATTTGTTCTGTCTTATTATCAGCTTGTAATGTTTGTATGAAAGGTGCTATATAAATAAAGTTTGATTGACTGATGCTAATAATATTATTGCAAACTGCAGTAGATCAGTTTATCCATTCATGATTATTGTGGATTTTTTTCATTAAGAGTTCTTGGTAAATGTTTTACCCTATAGACCGACGAGGAACCATATATGGGAACTTTATTGACTTTGATTTGCAACATAAAAATGTCACAGAAGCAAAACAAGTCATGTAATTATCCCCCGATTACTCTCTACGGTAAGTATTTCAATGAGCGCTCGATAAACGGTTAACCCTCCTGTTGTCCTCAGGTCAAGAAAGGACAGGAGGAAGGGAGGAAGGAAGGAAGGAAAGGAGTAAGGAAGGAAGGAAAGGAGGGAGGGAGGAAAAGAGGAAGGGAGGAAAGAAGGAAGGAAGGAAAGGAGTAAGGAGGGATGGAGGAAAAGAGGAAGGGAGGAAGGAGAGAAGGAAGGAATGAAGGAAGGAAAGAAGGAAGGAAGGAAGGGAAGGAGTAAGGAAGGAAGGAAAGGAGGGAGGGAGGAAAAGAGGAAGGGAGGAAAGAAGGAAGGAAGGAAAGGAGTAAGGAGGGATGGAGGAAAAGAGGAAGGGAGGAAGGAGAGAAGGAAGGAAGGAAGGAAGGAAGGAAAGAAAGGAGTAAGGAAGGAAGGAAAGGAGGGAGGGAGGAAAAGAGGAAGGGAGGAAAGAAGGAAGGAAGGAAGGAAGGAAGGAAGGAAGGAAGGAAGGAAAGGAGTAAGGAGGGGGGGGAGGGAGGAAAAGAGGAAGGAAGGAAAGGAGTAAGGAGGGAGGGAGGAAAAGTGAAGGGAGGAAAGAGAGATGGAAGGAAGGAAGGGAGGAAGGAAAGGAGTAAGGAATGAAGGTAAGGAGGGATGGAGGAAAAGAGGAAGGGAGGAAGGAGAGAAGGAAGGAAGGAAGGAGAGAAGGAAGGAAGTCAAGGAGTTAGGAGGGAGGGAGGAAAAGAGGAAGGAAGGAAGGAAGGAAGGAAGGAAAGGAGTTAGGAGGGAGGGAGGAAAAGAGGAAGGAAATAAGGATTGAAGGGAGGGAGGCAGGAAGGAAGGAAGGAAAGGAGTAAGGAGGGATGAGGAAAAGAGGAGGGAAGGAAGGAAGGAATGAAGGAAGGAAGGAAGGAAGGAAGGAGGAGGGAGCAAAGAAAGAGGGAAGGAGG
>NC_084974.1:31959004-31976504 GCF_963691925.1 Scomber scombrus | reverse complement strand
GAGATTGGAGTCCAGCTCGGGGGCTGAGGCAGGACGGTGAGCTGCCATACGAGGACCATCCACTCCTCGGACTGGTCAGACCGGACTCCTGCTGGTCAAAGGACCCTCGAGCACTACCACTAAAACCGAGGGACCTACGGCTGCTCTCTGCCCAGGAGCGGCGCAGTCCACTAGGGTTGCTCCGGGCTGGGCTAGGGGGTCTGTCTGCAAGGTTGGAGGAGAAAGACCTACGGAGGGTTTGGGACGTTGTTTGGGACACAGGAAGCCAGGATGCAGACGGGGAGGAGGATCTGGAACTATGCAAAGGGGCATAAGAAGTAGAGGACATGGGGAAAGTGGCATTCTCCAGTGTTGGTGAGCCCAGGGAGGAAGAAAAGGAGCGAGAAGGAGAGGAGGAGGTGAGTCTGGGGTTTCTAGGTTGAGGTGCTGCAACGTTATTTGTCCAAACATTCACTGACACGCCGATAGGAGGCGGGGAGAGGATCCGAGGGCTCAAACACGAGGAACTTGCTGAAGACGCCCTGGGAAGCTCCAAAGTGAGACCGAGCGGATTATGGGAGCTGACGCCTCCCACTCGTGTGCTCCTGGGGTGGGGAGGTTTGTTTGCCATGGGAGAGGAGTAGTTATGTTGGGGAGGTGGTGAGCAGAGGCGAGTAAATGAGGCGGGGGTCGGGGAGGGAGATGGAGACTGAACTCTTGAGCTCGGTTCGGATGCGGAAAAAGGTCGAGCCACGCGGTTGTGTGACCCGGACCAGAGAGGATCATGGGTCTGTTGCTCTACAGTGGCGTTAGTGCTACCATTAGCGAGTGGCGCCCTCTGTTGACTGACTGACCAACCCCCGTTACTGACAGCACCATTGATGCTGCAGACAGTGATGTTAGCTGCATTTCTGATCGCTGCAGTGTTGTTGTTGTTGTTGTTGTTGTTGTTGTTGCTGTTGGGGTTTTGTGATGAGTCAGTTTTGGGGTGAAGGAATGAGGCGCAAGGGGAAGTGGAAGAAGCATGAGGAAGCCTCATAGATGGGGAAGGAGGGCGTTGGGAAAGCGAGGGAGGTGCCGACTGCACGGGCGATGGAGAAGGGGATCGGAAATAGGATGGTGGACACCTTGGATGTTGGTACCCATCTACAGTGCACCCTAACTGGGCGTACGCAGGTGTGCTGGAGCCATGCTGACTGGGAGCAAGTTTAGGCGAAGGGGAGCGACGTCGTAGATGAGAGGATGGTAAAGAAGGAGTGGAGGACGGGCTTTGGTTTGCCATGTTCGAAGGTTGTGCTTGATGCCGCGCTGCGTTCTTCTTCGCTATACTCTGACTGATGGACTGACTGATACAGGACGCTGCCAAAGACCTGCTGAACGCCGAGGAGGACGCAGTGGGCGAGGAGCATGGAGGAGAGCGGAGGGAGGAGGATGGTGTAGGGGAGGAAGAAGGACCTGCTCTCATGGATGATGGAGTAGGAGAGGAGGCAGGAGGAGCTCTCATGGAGGAGCCCCTGCCAGAAGAAGGGGGCGGAGGAGAGAAGCAGGGAAGAGCTCTTGGGAAGCCTTCAGTGGATGAAGGGGTGGGAGAAGGTGCTGGGACGACCCTGAATGGTGAGGAGCAAGGAGATGCTCGAACAGAGGAGGAGGAGGAGGAGGAAGGAGGGAGGGTGGGTGAGGTGGAGAAAGCTCTTATGGGAGAAGGGGAGCTGTGTTTGAGGCTGGGTCTGAAGGCTGAGGGGGCTGCGATGGGGTCTGCATCCTGGGTAGGTCTCTCCAGCAGGCCGGATGTGTCCATGGAGGGTCGGGATGAAGAGCGGCTGCCTGAGGACGGGCTGGCGATGAGCGGGATGGTGGGAAATCCTGAATCCTGCTGGTCTGGTTCCCTGGAACTGACAAAGGAAACAGTTTAGAGCGGTTTATGAGGGTAGCTATTCATGTTCTGCCAACGTCTAACAAGCTACAGATGTGGTGTTTTGGGTTTTGTGTTGGTGGTTGATTCATTTACATCAAGCTCGGGCATGACCTAACTTAAACTTAACTACATTGCTTCAGGTGATATTTTCCCCTCTCCCCCTTTTATAAACACCACCTGCATGATACTTTTTATAATTCTGACCTCAATTTACACCCATGTTTTATCTTTAGTGGATGAATGAATTAGAAACATCTGCCCTGGCTCCCATTAAACTACACGAGTTGAAAATTATGCAAACATTTCTCTTTGGCAGTGTCTTTCAGCAAAAGCATGATTCAACAACAAGAAGGGAATGTGAGTCACTGCATATGTGCATATTTCTCATTTCTAGTGCATGAGAAGAAGAGCGCTTTACCACAGAGGGTGTGGAGTCATTTTGTTGAGGATGGGTAAGTAGAGCAGAGGTGAAGTAAACAGAGATCCCACAATAGTGCCGTAAAGAAGCATAACATTGGCCCCTTGTGTGATTTTAAAATGCTGTTGTATTAAGAAGGCGTGACATCTAACACAATAGCGTTACTGTATAATGTGTGTGGTCCCGCCATGCCAGCTGTCCCTTTTTAATGGGCATCATACATCATACTGACTGGTTTGGCTCAGTGGATAAAGATGGCTGCATGCTCGTATGAGAGATGCTGTTCAGTGAGGACTGCTGTTTAACCTTTGTGTCGTCCTCCCGGGTCAAATTGACCCCGTCTGTTTTGACTGTTCCTTCTTTCCTTCCTTCCTTCCTTCCATCTGTCCTTCCTCCCTCCCTCCCTCCCTTCTTCTCTCTTTCTTTCCTTCCTCTCCCTTTCCTCTGTCCTTCTTTCCTTCCTTCCTCTTATCCTCTCTCCCTTTCTCCCTCCCTCCTACCTTCCTTCCTTCCTTCTTTCCTCCTTCCTTCCTTCCCTTTCCTCCCTTCCTTCTTTCCTCTGTCCTTCTTTCCTTCCTTCCTCTTTTCCTTTCTCCCTCCCTCCCTCCTTCCTTCCTTCTTTCCTCTTTCTTTCCTTCCTTCCTCTTTTCCTTTCTCCCTCCCTCCCTCCCTCCCTCCCTCCCTCCCTCCCTTCCTTCTTCATTCCTCCCTTTCCTCCCTTCCCTCCTTCCTTCTTCCTTCCCCCTCCCTCCCTCCCTCCCTCCTTTCCTTCTTCCCGCCCTCCCTCCTTTCCTTCCTCCTTCCTCCCTTCCTTCCTCCCTTAACTCGAGGACAACAGGAGGGTTAAGGCGGCTATGACCGAGATAATTAGGCTTTGTGCACCTCGATGCCCTGTACCTGCACCCAGAGAGCTTTAGGGTGAGCATGTTGCATGTTCGTACCAGACAGGGATTGAACTCATGAGCTCTGTATTTTTATTTTGATGTGGTAACATCTGACAGTCATCTGGACAAATTCTAATAGTTATGTGACACTTCAAAAGTGAAACATGAAACATGGCATGGGAACTGTTGACGCTGCTCTATGTGACTCACACCGACCCCCTCTGAGTTTCTGCCATAAATTAGGAAGTCCATTCCTGAATTTGAATTCATTATATTGTTGATCTGAAGCTGGTACACAATATTGTAGTCTAACTCTGAAATGTGTTTATATGTTTTAGTCATTCATTAATTGATAAATGGCTTAAATTATGACATGATCATACTGCCCCCTAGTGGTCAGTAGACGTATCTGCAGTTATTTTGTTGTGCTGTTTTAACCTTTAGATTTACTAAGTCTTGGATTTATTGTTTCGATAACTGAAGAATTGACTTTTTTTTAGTCATTAAATAGAATTTTGTTTGTTTAGTATGTTTTATTGAAGCTGAACTAATGGCAGTATGTTTTGATTGTTAAAAATAGTGAAGATTAGATTAGGTAACATACTCCGATAGGACCAAATCTGTATCTGTATTTTTATCGTGTAACCATAAGATACACAATAAATGCATAAGAATTGTACAATGTAGGTATTTAAACTGTTGATTACATAACACTGAATTTTTGAGTAATGTATTGAATCATGTGATATTTTTCTATAAAGTCATGTATTTATAAATCTCAACTCAACCTAACCCTCTCATCCTCTTCCTCTGCTTTCAAATTCTGTATAATGTTATAACTGTTGTAAACTCATGTAGTTGTTGTGTATTTATTTATAACTTTAAACGCCTTTATGATTTCTTGAATTTGCACTTTAGTTTGGCCTTGTAGTTACCGCCTGGAAAAGCCTCATCAGTGAACTTTAGTAACTACGAGGCCAAACTAAACTCTAACAGGGTTTGTTTGAAAGGAAATAAAACACAAGTACCAAATTTTTAATGTTTTGCTGGGACACAACAGAACTCAAAAGTTTAAGTTGGCGTCTCCTTTTAAGGGGCCAAATATAATAGAAAGAACAGATGCTCTCAGCTTTCTGTGCAGTTGTTTGTGTTTCCTACATGCCGTTCTTTCTTACATATAAACAGTTTATAAAACAATTTGAACTAGCGAGCGATGCACAGCGATGTGGTTGGTGGCACATCCATCAATAACAAGCCATGGTGACTTGCTAATGTTCTTTGAGTGATATGTTGCAGTTGGCTTCCTGATACTTTTCAAATTGTGTATTTTATTACAGGGACATTGATGCTTGAAGCATTTTGTAAATCTGTGAACATTTTTTATGTTAAATAAATTGTAAGAGTGGACTTGACCGAAGTCTCATTGTGTCCGTGTTCTTGGTCTACTGAGATTTGCTCAACCATCTGAGTTGAGGTTAATGTTTGGTCAGAGTCGGGTTTTAGGGTTATGCTAACTTTGGTCAGCATTCTCATAGTGGCTGTTAACTTTGGACTATCCAAATATAGTAATATAATAGTTTTGCTCTCCGTTACCTGTAATTCTTCACCAAATATCTCTATTTACTGCGGTAAATGAAACACTAGTTCACACAGGTGTACTATCTTTGTTTAAAGCTTTAAAGGGAGTAAAGCTCTGGGTTTCAAGTTATAATGTGATCAGTTGTAGCCATTCATATTCCTGCTCACTGATTTCTCTTTTAATGTTGTTATCCTCCTTAACGCTGGCTGTCAATCAGCTCCGTTGATGTGTCACATCCTAATAATCTCCGCCATCTGGCAGCTGAGCGAATGGCAAAAACAGGTTTTAACAGGCATTTTTGGGGAGTATAGATTTGAAAACGTGCTGATATGGTAAATTAAACTGTTAAATTGTTATAATAATGTATGATTATCCCAAAAATCCCACAGAACACCTGGACACCATTTGGGAAGGACCCTGATATACAAATTCTCAATGCATGACAGCCAACAGCCAGCGATTACTACACTCAATGCTGCTAATTAATTATTAATTAATACTGTTTACAATTGACTGTGAAATAGAGATGTGCAATGAAAAAATGTAACTTTATGTGGGTTTACTTGGGCTGTTTTTATATATAGTATTTATTGATTATCTTGTATTTTATTTTATTTTTTTAATTTATTTTTATTTATTTTTTTGTACTGGTGACAATGACAATAAAGGATCTATTCTATTTTATTCTATTTACTGTACTTCGGACGTACCTGCATTCATATGAAGTGGTGTTATTGGTGTTCCAGGTGTTAGACAGAGCCCGTTTGCCCATGGTAGCGGTTAGGTCTGGTGGCCTCTGGTTGGTGAATGTTGGTAGACAATCCATTGACTGCACCAACGGAGGGCTTTGAACCAATGGACGTGGTGTCGCCCCTTCTCTTAATTCTGTGACTGTATGACTAGAACCCTGAAAGGATCCGTAGTGAGGCGGCTCGTCTGAGAACACCACTGTTGAACCTTGTACAAACATCCTGGTTTTTGAAGAAGAATCATTCGAATCATACTTTGTGTCATTTAACATCTTCCTCTCGCTTTGGGGATCATCTTTCCCTCCAGAGGTGCTCAGGGAGGTGAGGTCTCCTTCTCTCTGGAGCTCCTCTCCTGTCCGTCCAGGGTTTGGCACCAGGTTCTGTGTAGATGCCACCATCAGCACTACTTCTCGTGGGGTTCCCTCTCCACCCCCGAGTCCTGTGCAAACTAAGTATTCAGGTCCTGCATGAACACTCTCACTTTCATTTTGTTGTGTAGAGTTTTTCTCTTGTATATACTGGGCAGCTGGCATATCGTGCTTGTATTTGTTCTGCTCATCTCCATCTTTGGACATGTTGCATGGTGGTATGCTGTGAGCGGAGACATTTGACTTGATGTTTACAGAGTTGAGTCCAGCACTTATCTCCGACCTGCAGACGAACAAGAGGAGAACCAGAAGATGTTGTTATGATTTGCAATTAACATAAAAATAAATAAATAGACGATAACTTTATGTAATGTTTATATGAAAGGGTTTTAAACAGCTGTTAATCTGTCAACTAGATTCTGGCTTCATACAAACTGAGAATGGGAAACCTGCCAAATCCTACTTTGCTTACATTTTTGCAGTAACAGATAAGCTGGAGAGTTGCCTAATCAGTGTTTACTGGTAACATGACAGGTTGAAGGACCTGTTGAAATATTGTATGTACTTGAGGGTGAAAAAATGGGTGAAAGTGGGAAGTGGGATAACTACTACTACTGCTGTGTGCTATTGCCTGAGAGAGGCGTCAACAAGTTCATTATCAATACCAAGCATACTTCCTTTTAAACCTTTATATTTGTCCTATATAACTGTGTTTTCAAAATCTACACTAAGTTGCATTCCTTCCTTCCTTCCTTCCTTCCTTCCCTCCTTCATCCCTTCCTCCTTTCCTTACTTCTTCCTTCCTTCCTCCCTCCATCCTCCCTCCTTTCCTTCCTTCCTTCCTTCCCTCCTTCATCCATCCCTTCTTTCCTCCCTTCTTCCTTCCTTCCTCCCTCCTTCTTTCCTTCCTTCTTCCTTCGTTCCTTCCTTCCTCCCTCCTTTCCTTCCTCCTTCCTTCCTTCCTCCCTCCTTTCCTTCCTCCTTCCTTCCTTCCTTCCTCCTTCCCTTCCTTCCTTGACTCGAGGACAACAGGAGGGTTAAAGATATGCAACCTTTAATATCATGGCAACAGTGAACACCACGATTAATTGACATGAGCAAGATTAAGTCGATTAGAGTTTCTAAATGTCGGTTTCGATTATTTTTCGATTAATTGCGCAGCCCTACTTCAGACCCATGTATTTCTAAAAATATTCACTCACCTCTCTATTTTTTCTGTCTCTTTAGTATCTGCAAGATTCAGGATTTCACAGTTGTCACTAAACTCTGTGACACTGCGATCCAAAGTCATGGTAGACATCAAGGGGCTGTCGCTGGCTGAGCAGCCCAAAGTGGAGCTCTGATCTTCAGGTTGTGCACTGAGCTGATGTCTGGATGCTGTAGAAGCCACAAATGTGTCGGAGGAGATGCACACAGCTTTACAGCTCTTATCCTGGGCGGGATCGGATGACCGATCTCTGGGTGAAGTGGACACATTTTCCTCAGGCTTGGTGAAGGTCTGGGAGTTGTCATCTGACCCACAGTCCACACTGGAGTCTTTTTCTATGCTTAAGGCAGAGATGAAGTCCCTCGGCCTGGAGAGGGTGAATCCATTCGTCTGGTGTTGACAAGCCGGGGTCAACTGCTCTTTGACAAGCACATGACCAAACAGCAGAGGTTCACAGGGGACCGTCGCTGTCTCCTGGAAATCTAGAAGAGAACAAACCCCTCAGTAATGGATTATAAAGACATTGACCCATACCATTTGAAGTTGTGCACCATGTAGCAGCAATGTGGGTCTGTCTTTGGTTTTGGTCATACTAATGGCGCTTTTCCACAATACAGTTCTAGCACTACTCGGCTCGACTCGACTTGACACGGTTATAGAACAGACCTTTTCCATTACAAAAAAGTACCTACTCAACGTGGGCGGGGTCGTCATAGCACGGCTCTGCGAAACTGCCGTGACTTTGTTTTATACGCGACACAAAACACATAAACAATGGAGGACATCAATGAACTATTCATTGGACTATAGGACCTGCTGACTTTGCACATTGATTTTTGCACTTTTGCACACAGCTGTCAACTCTTTTTCTTACTTCTGTGTTTTCTATCTTGTTATTTATGTGTACGAGTATGTTGTGGTGCGAGCTGTCAAATGAATTGCCCTCCAAGGGATTAATAAAGTTGTCTTGAATCTTGAATCTTGAGTGGAGGCGATGGTGTACTTGCTGCTGTATGAGGCTTTCTGTCACACACAAAGCAAGAAAATTGAGCCGTATGGTTGTAACTATGGTAACGCTGCTGCCGGTATTTAAAAATGGCGGGTTTGATTCTTGTGTGGGACGGCTCATGACTCTTCCAGTGACTCTCTGACCAATCAGTGGCCGGCAGTCTGTTGACGTCACATTTAGTATCGGCTCGGCTTGCTTGGAACCTCTACAGAGCAGATACTAAAAAAGTACCAGGTACCAGGTACTATCCCTGATGGAGACGTAAAAAAAACCAAGGTGAGGTGAGCCGTGTTCGAACTGTGTAGTGGAAAAGCACCATTAATGTCCAGGAAACCACAAGGCAATGCATCTTAGAAAAGGTTTTATAAAGGCCAACCTACCTGTCCTCTCTTCCTGAATCCTGTGTTCCTCCTGGTACATCATTTGGGACTGATACTGGCTGTAAGTCTTGGTTTGGGTCTGTAACTGCTGCCTTGTGTGGCTCTGAACTTTGGTCTCGGAGTGAGTTTGGGTTCTAGACTTGGTCTCTGTCTTGATATCAGATGTATGACTTTGGAGTTCATATTTCTGCTGTCTGTTGGCCTCTATTTGTGTTTGCTGCCGGTGTTTTATTTGGGTCTGAGATTCAACCTGTGTCTGGCTTTTAGTCGGGATTTGAGCTGAAAGTCCAGACGGTCTTGTTGAGCTCCAGGATTGGATCCGTTTCTGATGCAATGGGACCTTCATGGTACTGGCTTTGGCACTGTACATCCGGGCCAATGTTTGGACCTTGCTCAGAATACGCTCTGAGTTCTCCATCAGCGCCGGGTCCACCACAGGGCTGGCCTCAAAGAACCCAATGCCCGCTACATCTGATCCCCTGCCCTCAAACAAAGCCCGGTTGGCAGTGACAATCCTGGAGTGGCGAGACCATCGGCCCACTTTTATCTGAGTGGGAAGATCATCGAGGTTCCCGCTGGTCTTAAGGACGTCTTTTTGTTTGGTTCTCGTCAAGTTGGACTGAGTCTTGGTCTCAGTTTTGTCACATTGCTCTGAATTCTGCAGAGGTGACGATGGTTCTTTGTGGCTTGGACTTGGTTCTGCTGGGGCTCCTTGGTTAGGCCCGTTTGTAACAGCTTGCTCTAAAGGATTATTTGTTGTTTCATCTCTGCACTTGCTCTGTTTGGCGATAGATGGTCCATCTCCTTGCAGTGAATTTCCAACTTTCTCCGCAGTAGCCACAACACTTGTTTTCACCTCTTTCTCATCCTCCACTCCTTCCTCCGATGGTTCTTGGTCCTGAATCTCCGTCTCTTCTGCAACGGGCTTGATTGGGTTCGACTGCAGATTCAGATCCACTTGGTTTGGATTGTCCTGTGTTGTAGAAAAGGTTGGCAACTTGTCCAGGCCACTTTCCCCCTCTGCTTCAAAATCCAGGGAGCTGATTGGTTTATCAGCCGGTCCGTTATTCTCTCCATCTACTGAGAGTGGAGGTTGGGGAGAGACGGGACCAGTGGGGGAATCTACCTCTTGATCAACGTCTCCATCGATTGTTTCGGTCTTGTGTTTCTCACCCTCTGCCTCCTCCTGGTGTCCACCCACATCAAAGCGTGACACAGAGTCCTTCACCAAACCCGAGGGGATCTGTGAGAAACTGTTTCTCCTTCTTGACCCAACTCCTTCCTGTCCGTCTTCCTCTGCATCTACTTCCCCCTCCTCCTCCTCCTCCTCTTCGGCCTCAGCTGCCGCCTTGTAGTAACTCCTGATTTTTTCGATGATCTTCTTGTCACGCTTGGTAAGGTGGGAGCCTCTTTTGGGCTGCTGGCGGCTCTGGATGGGAGGATGACGGTGATCTGGATTTGGGAAGGAAGTGGTGGCCTGGTCCTCACTGGGTAAGGGACAACTCGCCTCCCTCCTCTCTTCCTCTGCTGAGACGGAGGACTGAAGGTCTGATGTAGGAATAGGGGAAGAGAGAGATGTTGGAGTGGGGAGGGGGAGGGTTGTCTCTCCTTCTCCTTCATCCTTTGCTTTCCACACTTTCTGTCTTTCCACCTCTTCTTCTTCTTCTTCTTCTTGTGTCTCTACATCTGCCTCCACTCCCTTTTCCACTTGACTTGTTGCATCTGGAATTTCTTGCACTTCGTCTGCGGTTGGCTCATTTTCGGGTTCCTCCTCGGTGCCGCCGGTCTGGCTTTTGAAGGTGCTGACGACCTCGGCCTCTGCTTCATCCTGCTCCTGTTGCATTGTGGGACTTTGTTGTTCTGGGCTGGATGGACAGATGACGGGGGGCAACGGGCAGGTGAAGTTGGTCTGGCTAGATGGAGGCTGGGTCTCTTTGGACTGATCCAGGAGCTGCTCCTAAAAAAAAAAAAAGAATAATGAACGATGATTATTTTACTTAATGCTTCATATATCTATAAAGATGCATCTTGAGGTCGATAAATGTGTGACATAATTCAGGGATTAGGACGAAGAGATGCAGAATATGAGAAATATGACTGTTATTCAAACGACTGCTGTGATCTACTGCTGTGAATTCACATAACCTTCACACTAGTGCCACCTACAGGCATTCACAAACAAGACACATCAACATGTCAAAGGCAGATTTTCAAATTGAACCTGTCTGTTTTGACTGTTCCTTCTTTCCTCCCTTCCTATCTTCCTTCTGTCCTTCCCTCCTTCCTTCCTTTCCTTCCTCCCTTCCTTCTGTCCTTCTTTCCTCCCTCCCTCCTTCCTTCCTTCCTTCCTTCCTTCCTTCCTTCCTTCCTTCCTTCCTCCCTCCTTCTTTCCTTCCTTCCCTTCCTCCCTACCTTCTTTCCTCCCTCCCTCCTTCTCTCTTTCTTTGCTCCCCCCTACCTTCTTTCCTTCCTCCCTCCCTTCCTCTTTTCCTTTCTCCCTCCCTCCCTCCCTCCCTCCCTCCCTCCCTCCCTCCCTCCCTCCCTCCCTCCAAACTTCCTTCCTTATTTCCTCCGTCCTTCCTTCCTTCCTTTCCTACCTCCCTTCCTTCTTACCTTTCCTCCCTTCCTTCCTCCCCCTACCTTCTTTCCTTCCTTCCTCCCTTCCTCTTTTCCTTTCTCCCTCCCTCCCTCCCTTCCTCCCTCCCTCCCTCCTACCTCCCTTCCTTCTTACCTTTCCTCCATTCCTTCCTCCCCCCTACCTTCTTTCCTTCCTTCCTCCCTTCCTCTTTTCCTTTTTCCCTCCCTCCCTCCCTTCCTCCCTCCCTCCCTCCTACCTTCCGTCCTTCCTTATTTCCTCCGTCCTTCCTTCCTTCCTTTCCTGCCTCCCTTCCTTCTTTCCTTTCCTCCCTTCCTTCCTCCCTCCCTCCCACCCTCCTATCCTTCTTCCTCCCTCCCTTCCTTCCTTCCTTCCTCCCTTCCTTCCTTGACTCGAGGACAACAGGAGGGTTATAGCTGATTTATGCGTTTCTTATGTGTATCAGGTGGTAAACTGAGTCCTTTTGGAGTAGACCGGAGTCAGCGGAGTGTATTCTAACCGTGATGTCGGTGTGAATGGAGGTGAGTCCCTCTCTGGCTCTGCTCTGGTTGATGAACTCCAGGATCTCCTCTGTGATAGAAAGGGTTGGAGGACAGCCGAACGAGGTCAACTCCTCCTCTTCCTCTTCCTCCTCATGAGAACAGGGGAAAAGAGAAAATAATAGATTTTAATACGATAGAATAACTGTTGGTTCATTTTCACAGATTCACTTATTTGGTCAAGTGCAGCTTTGTACACCAACTTTATTCAATGCTGATATCCAAGTGGGTCGATATAATCCACTGTAATGTATAAACTACTCTAATGTAATATAATATAATATAATATAATATAATATGATATCATATAGTATAATATAATATAATATAATATAATATAATATAATATAATATAATATAATATAATATAATATAATATAGCCAACTCTAATATAATATAATATAATATAATATAATATAATATAATATAATATAATATAATATAATATCACATAATATAATATAATATGATATAATATAATATAATATAATATAATATAATATGATATAATATAATATAATATAATACAATACAATATAATATAATATAATATAATATAATATAATATAATATAATATAATATAATATAATATAATATAATATAATATGATATAATATAATATAATATGATATAATATAATATAATATAATATAATATAATATAATATAATATCATATAACTCGATGACCTGACATTAGATTACATTAGATAAATTGAACATGATGTGATGTGAGATTATATCAGGCAGACATGATGTTAGATTAAGTCTAATGTAATCTAATGAAATTTAAAATAATTTTGTGCAATCTAATCTATCTTAATCTAATGTTGCATCATGTCTAGTAAATTTTAATCTCTGGTCTGATCTTAACTAAACTGATTGACCTGACAATGTTAGACTAGATTATATTAGATTAGATTACACATGATGTTAACGTTAGATTACAATTGATAAATGAGGAATTATAACATATTTATATAATCTTATTTAATCTGATCTCAGCCCTGTCACAGTACCTCTTCCTCCCGGTTGGGTTGCAGCTGTGATGTCATCCTCGGTTCGGTCCGCTCGGCCTCCACCTCGATGACGGAGGATGCGAGTGTGCTGCTGCTGCCTCCCAGACTGTCCGCCTGGCACAGCTCCCCCTCGCTGTCCGCCTGCTGCAAACACACAACACAGTCAGCATGAGATGGGTGAGATGCATCAGGACAGAAGACCCGAGAGGACGCTTCACAAACCCAATGTTAACCTTTGTGTCGTCCTCCCGGGTCAAATTGACCCTGTCTGTTTTGACTGTTCCTTCTTTTCTTCCCTCCTTCCTTCCTTCCTTCCTTTCCTCCCGTCTGTCCTTCTTCCCTCCCTCCTTCGCTCTCTCTTTCCTTCCTCTCTCTTTCCTCCCTTCCTTCTTTCCTTCATCCATCCCCCTTCCTTTTTTCCTCTGTCTTTCTTTCCTCCCTCCCTCCCTCCCTCCCTCCTACTTTCCTTCCTTCCTCCCTTCCTTCCTCCCTTCCTTCCTCCCTCCCTTCCTTTCCTTCCGTCTGTCCTTCCTCCCTCCCTCCTTCTCTCTTTCTTTCCTTCCTCTCTCTTTCCTCACTTCCTTCTTTCCTCTGTCCTTCTATCCTCCCTCCCTCTCTCCTACCTTCCTTCCTTCTTTCCTTCCTTCCTTCCTTCCTTCCTTCCTTCCTTCCTTCCTTCCTTCCTCCCTCCCTCCTTTCCTTTCCTTCCTTCCTTCCTCCCTTCCTCCTTTCCTTCGTTCCTTCCATCCTTCCTTCCTTCCATTCCGCCTTCCTTCCTTCCTTCCTTCCTCCCTCCCTCCTTTCCTTCCCTCCTTCCTTCCTTCCTTCCTTCCTTCCTCCCTCCTTTCCTTCCTTCCTTCCTTCTTTCTTTCTTTCTTTCCTTCCTCCCTCCCTCCCTCCCTCCTTTCCTTCCTTCCTTCCTTCCCTCCTTCCTTCCTCCCTCCTTTCCATCCTCCCTCCCTTCCTTCCTTGACTCGAGGACAACAGGAGGGTTAAACAATTCAGTGATTTAGAAACCAACAGTGGAACTACATGGCTCCTACTTAACCCCGTCTGTCATGTGACACAACTAAAGACACATAAAGTAAACACACATCAATAAGAGAGAGAATGACTCTTACCTTCAGAGCTGGAGGGATTCCCAGGAGGATGCAGAACAGAAGAGAAGCAGGGACAGAAAGAGAGATGTTTTCATGATGTTACTATCGGTTGCCAGGTACTTAACAAGTTGGCATCCAACACTATACAACAAGTTAGATTCCTGTGTGATGATGCCTGTTCTCATGTGTCTAACACTTCAGCGGCTCTGGTTCTGCTGTTTTTGAAGGAGCCGGGCTGCAGGCCAGACACAAGCAGGGCGGCTCACTGTTCACACTATCAGATCTGATCTCCAGCGGTAATGTCAACATATAAAGAGGCATATTACCATCAACTCCTCAGAATACAGATGTGAGGGAAGTTGCTTATTTTCAGGACAGATGTTATTTATGTTTAGTGCCACTAGTTGTGATTTATATATATGTTATTTATTAGTAAGTTGCATTTTAACCCTCCTGTTGTCCTCGAGTCAAGGAAGGGAGGAAGGGAGGAAGAAGGAAGGAAGGGAGGAAGAAGGAAGGAAGTGAAGGGAGGAATAAGGAAGGAAAGAAGGAAGTGAAGGGTGGAAGAAGGAAGGAAAGGAGGGAGGGAGGAAGTAAGGAAGGAAGGAGGACGGAAGGAAGGGAGGAAGGAAGAAGGAAGGAAAGGAGGGAGGAAGGAAAGAAGGAAGGAAGGAAGGAGGGAAGGAAGGAAAGGAGGGAGGAAGGAAGGGAGGAAAGGAAAGAAGGAAGGGAGGAGGGAAGGAAGGAAGGGAGGAGAGAAGGAAGGAAGGGGGGAAGGGAGGAAGAAGGAAGGAAGGAAAGAAGGAAGGGAGGAGGGAAGGAAGGGAGGAGGGAAGGAAGGGAGGAGAGAAGGAAGGAAGGAGGGAAGGAAGGGATAGAGGAAAGAAGGAATGAGGGAAGGAAGGAAAGGAGGGAGGAAGGAAGGGAGGAAAGGAAAGAAGGAAGGGAGGAGGGAAGGAAGGGAGGAGGGAAGGAAGGAAGGAGGGAAGGAAGGGAGGAAAGAAGGGGTCAATTTGACCCGGGAGGACGACACAAAGGTTAATATGATTCATGTACTAGTTTAGTCTAGTTTGGTCATTAAACTCAAATACACAAAATAAATAATGACATATGTCCTTGTTTGTTTTTATCCTCCCTTAGAAACAGTGACAAACCAAAAGGAAAACTAATTAAATAAAGTAAGTATTGTAATGGGAATTGTTATTATTCAACTTCTCTGATACAAATGAGTAACTATGTCATATGATTAGGTGTGTGTGTGTGTCAAAGTCTGCTGTTAAAATCTACTGACTACTAGTACTGGTACAGAACAAGATCATCCTTTTACAAGATAATGTATTGTATATAATCGGACTATTTCCTCTGCTCTGGGCTCACTCATGCCATCTCACTCTTGAGACAGCAAGGAGTCCGTCTGCAGGCGACCGAATAAACTCTCAGACAGACAACGAATGAGTTTGTGCTCCTTAATATAAAATACAGCCAGAACAGTTGGCGTTGTCGGCAGGATCACCCGTGAGGCGGCGTTCTGGACTCAGCGCTGCAGGTTAAGTCTGTATACAGCTGGAGTCTGAAACTCCAAAAACCTCAAACCTCCCGTTCAAAGAGGGAAGAGAAGCGGGGGACCTGACACTTGAGGACCGACGCCCACTCACTGGCGTGTATAATACGTTTCTGAGTGAAAAGGTTTCAGCTGAATGAAGCATTTGCTTATGAGTCAGTGATAAATAAGGGTTGGCAATGGTTTATAATATAGTTTTATCAGTATTTTTGTTGGTTTTATATCATTTGAAATGACATTTGCACCATTTTTTTAAAACCAAAAGTAAGACTGAATGCTGCTGAAAATGTCAAATGGTGTAACCACAAAAGAATGATACATATTAAATACCTGCGGTGTATTTAAGTGGACTTATACTAATAATGACATTTAAAATTGTTGTAGTATTTCTACATTTAAATTTGGAAGCATCTTGTAAATATTGAGCAGGACATTTCCTAAAAACAACCATTATGTAAATTTGACCAAAACACATTGTGGATTGTATTGATTCCACATTTTTGTTATTTTTAACACTTCTCCAAACCTAAAGCCTGCAGCCACACGTCAATAAATCAACCAGTCCAGAGACAGAAAGAAAGAAATCTAACTTTAAATATTAACATCAGCTAATTAAATGTAAATATTGAATTAATTAATTAATATGAACAGAACAGATTATATTATATTATAAACTCTTCTTTCTCACCGTTGGGATGAAACACTGCTTCGATGTCTTTAGCCGGAGCTGCAACACAAACACACACACACACTTCATGTAATCTGACTTTATATTATATTAGACAAAACGTGTCTTTATGTCTACCTGACTGTCTCTAAGTGTCTTTCTGTCTACCTGACTGTCTCTAAGAGTCTTTCTGTCTACCTGACTGTCTCTAAGTGTCTTTCTGTCTACCTGACTGTCTCTAAGAGTCTTTCTGTCTACCTGACTGTCTCTAAGAGTCTTTCTGTCTACCTGACTGTCTCTAAGTGTCTTTCTGTCTACCTGACTGTCTCTAAGAGTCTTTCTGTCTACCTGACTGTCTCTAAGTGTCTTTCTGTCTACCCGACTGTCTCTAAGAGTCTTTCTGTCTACCTGACTGTCTCTAAGTGTCGTTCTGTCTACCTGACTGTCTCTAAGAGTCTTTCTGTCTACCTGACTGTCTCTAAGTGTCTTTCTGTCTATCTGACTGTCTCTAAGTGTCTTTCTGTCTATCTGACTGACTCTAAGTGTCTTTCTGTCTATCTGACTGTCTCTAAGAGTCTTTCTGTCTACCTGACTGTCTCTAAGTGTCTTTCTGTCTACCTGACTGTCTCTAAGCGTCTTTCTGTCTACCTGACTGTCTCTAAGCGTCTTTCTGTCTACCTGACTGTCTCTCAGTGTCTTTCTGTCTACCTGACTGTCTCTAAGAGTCTAGTTGTCTACCTGACTGTCTCTAAGCGTCTTTCTGTCTACCTGACTGTCTCTCAGTGTCTTTCTGTCTACCTGACTGTCTCTAAGCGTCTTTCTGTCTACCTGACTGTCTCTAAGCGTCTTTCTGTCTACCTGACTGTCTCTCAGTGTCTTTCTGTCTACCTGACTGTCTCTAAGTGTCTTTCTGTCTACCTGACTGTCTCTAAGAGTCTTTCTGTCTACCTGACTGTCTCTAAGAGTCTTTCTGTCTACCTGACTGTCTCTAAGTGTCTTTCTGTCTACCTGACTGTCTCTAAGTGTCTTTCTGTCTATCTGACTGTCTCTAAGAGTCTTTCTGTCTACCTGACTGTCTCTAAGAGTCTTTCTGTCTACCTGACTGTCTCTAAGAGTCTTTCTGTCTACCTGACTGTCTCTAAGAGTCTTTCTGTCTACCTGACTGACTCTAAGTGTCTTTCGGTCTACCCGACTGTCTCTAAGTGTCTTTCTGTCTACCTGACTGTCTCTAAGAGTCTTTCTGTCTACCTGACTGACTCTAAGTGTCTTTCGATCTACCCGACTGTCTCTAAGTGTCTTTCTGTCTACCTGACTGACTCTAAGTGTCTTTCGGTCTACCCGACTGTCTCTAAGTGTCTTTCGGTCTACCCGACTGTCTCTAAGAGTCTTTCTGTCTACCTGACTGTCTCTAAGTGTCTTTCTGTCTACCTGACTGTCTCTAAGTGTCTTTCTGTCTATCTGACTGTCTCTAAGAGTCTTTCTGTCTACCTGACTGTCTCTAAGTGTCTTTCTGTCTACCTGACTGTCTCT